>NW_027315113.1:0-72304 GCF_023375885.2 Dermacentor andersoni | reverse complement strand
CAAATGGTGCTTTTTGCAGAACGCGCACGTGGATTTCTACCAAACGACGTGCTAAGCATGCCGATGCTGCTCTTTTTAGCACCCGCGCACGCATTTGTGCGAAAACGCGTTTTAAGCATGCACATGCATGTTTTGGTAGACGCGGATGAAGTTTTCTGCAAAACCACAAGATGTGCATGCAAATGGTGCTTTTTGCAGAACGCGCTCGTGGATTTCTACCAAACGACGTGCTAAGCATGCCGATGCTGCTCTTTTTAGCACCCGCGCACGCATTTGTGCGAAAACGCGTTTTAAGCATGCACATGCATCTTTTGGTAGACGTGGATGAAGTTTTCTGCAAAACCACAAGATGTGCATGCAAATGGTGCTTTTTGCAGAACGCGCACGTGGATTTCTACCAAACGACGTGCTAAGCATGCCGATGCTGCTCTTTTTAGCACCCGCGCACGGATTTGTGCGAAAACGCGTTTTAAGCATGCACATGCATCTTTTGGTAGACGCGGATGAAGTTTTCTGCAAAACCACAAGATGTGCATGCAAATGGTGCTTTTGGCAGAACGCGCACGTGGATTTCTACCAAACGACGTGCTAAGCATGCCGATGCTGCTATTTTTAGCACCCGCGCACGCATTTGTGCGAAAACGCGTTTTAAGCATGCACATGCATCTTTTGGTAGACGCGGATGAAGTTTTCTGCAAAACCACAAGATGTGCATGCAAATGGTGCTTTTTGCAGAACGCGCACGTGGATTTCTACCAAACGACGTGCTAAGCATGCCGATGCTGCTCTTTTTAGCACCCGCGCACGCATTTGTGCGAAAACGCGTTTTAAGCATGCACATGCATGTTTTGGTAGACGCGGATGAAGTTTTCTGCAAAACCACAAGATGTGCATGCAAATGGTGCTTTTTGCAGAACGCGCTCGTGGATTTCTACCAAACGACGTGCTAAGCATGCCGATGCTGCTCTTTTTAGCACCCGCGCACGCATTTGTGCGAAAACGCGTTTTAAGCATGCACATGCATCTTTTGGTAGACGCGGATGAAGTTTTCTGCAAAACCACAAGATGTGCATGCAAATGGTGCTTTTTGCAGAACGCGCACGTGGATTTCTACCAAACGACGTGCTAAGCATGCCGATGCTGCTCTTTTTAGCACCCGCGCACGGATTTGTGCGAAAACGCGTTTTAAGCATGCACATGCATCTTTTGGTAGACGCGGATGAAGTTTTCTGCAAAACCACAAGATGTGCATGCAAATGGTGCTTTTGGCAGAACGCGCACGTGGATTTCTACCAAACGACGTGCTAAGCATGCCGATGCTGCTCTTTTTAGCACCCGCGCACGCATTTGTGCGAAAACGCGTTTTAAGCATGCACATGCATCTTTTGGTAGACGCGGATGAAGTTTTCTGCAAAACCACAAGATGTGCATGCAAATGGTGCTTTTTGCAGAACGCGCACGTGGATTTCTACCAAACGACGTGCTAAGCATGCCGATGCTGCTCTTTTTAGCACCCGCGCACGCATTTGTGCGAAAACGCGTTTTAAGCATGCACATGCATCTTTTGGTAGACGCGGATGAAGTTTTCTGCAAAACCACAAGATGTGCATGCAAATGGTGCTTTTTTGCAGAACGCGCACGTGGATTTCTACCAAACGACGTGCTAAGCATACCGATGCTGCTATTTTTAGCACCCGCGCACGCATTTGTGCGAAAACGCGTTTTAAGCATGCACATGCATCTTTTGGTAGACGCGGATGAAGTTTTCTGCAAAACCACAAGATGTGCATGCAAATGGTGCTTTTTGCAGAACGCGCACGTGGATTTCTACCAAACGACGTGCTAAGCATGCCGATGCTGCTCTTTTTAGCACCCGCGCACGCATTTGTGCGAAAACGCGTTTTAAGCATGCACATGCATGTTTTGGTAGACGCGGATGAAGTTTTCTGCAAAACCACAAGATGTGCATGCAAATGGTGCTTTTTGCAGAACGCGCTCGTGGATTTCTACCAAACGACGTGCTAAGCATGCCGATGCTGCTCTTTTTAGCACCCGCGCACGCATTTGTGCGAAAACGCGTTTTAAGCATGCACATGCGTCTTTTGGTAGACGCGGATGAAGTTTTCTGCAAAACCACAAGATGTGCATGCAAATGGTGCTTTTTGCAGAACGCGCACGTGGATTTCTACCAAACGACGTGCTAAGCATGCCGATGCTGCTCTTTTTAGCACCCGCGCACGGATTTGTGCGAAAACGCGTTTTAAGCATGCACATGCATCTTTTGGCAGACGCGGATGAAGTTTTCTGCAAAACCACAAGATGTGCATGCAAATGGTGCTTTTGGCAGAACGCGCACGTGGATTTCTACCAAACGACGTGCTAAGCATGCCGATGCTGCTATTTTTAGCACCCGCGCACGCATTTGTGCGAAAACGCGTTTTAAGCATGCACATGCATCTTTTGGTAGACGCGGATGAAGTTTTCTGCAAAACCACAAGATGTGCATGCAAATGGTGCTTTTTGCAGAACGCGCACGTGGATTTCTACCAAACGACGTGCTAAGCATGCCGATGCTGCTCGTTTTAGCACCCGCGCACGCATTTGTGCGAAAACGCGTTTTAAGCATGCACATGCATGTTTTGGTAGACGCGGATGAAGTTTTCTGCAAAACCACAAGATGTGCATGCAAATGGTGCTTTTTGCAGAACGCGCTCGTGGATTTCTACCAAACGACGTGCTAAGCATGCCGATGCTGCTCTTTTTAGCACCCGCGCACGCATTTGTGCGAAAACGCGTTTTTAAGCATGCACATGCATCTTTTGGTAGACGCGGATGAAGTTTTCTGCAAAACCACAAGATGTGCATGCAAATGGTGCTTTTTGCAGAACGCGCATGTGGATTTCTACCAAACGACGTGCTAAGCATGCCGATGCTGCTCTTTTTAGCACCCGCGCACGGATTTGTGCGAAAACGCGTTTTTAAGCATGCACATGCATCTTTTGGTAGACGCGGATGAAGTTTTCTGCAAAACCACAAGATGTGCATGCAAATGGTGCTTTTGGCAGAACGCGCACGTGGATGTCTACCAAACGACGTGCTAAGCATGCCGATGCTGCTCTTTTTAGCACCCGCGCACGCATTTGTGCGAGAACGCGTTTTAAGCATGCACATGCATCTTTTGGTAGACGCCGATGAAGTTTTCTGCAAAACCACAAGATGTGCATGCAAATGGTGCTTCTTGCAGAACGCGCTCGTGGATTTCTACCAAACGACGTGCTAAGCATGCCGATGCCTGCTCTTTTTAGCACCCGCGCACGCATTTGTGCGAGAACGCGTTTTAAGCATGCACATGCATCTTTTGGTAGACGCGGATGAAGTTTTCTGCAAAACCACAAGATGTGCATGCAAATGGTGCTTTTTGCAGAACGCGCACGTGGATTTCTACCAAACGACGTGCTAAGCATGCCGATGCTGCTCTTTTTAGCACCCGCGCACGGATTTGTGCGAAAACGCGTTTTAGGCATGCACATGCATCTTTTGGTAGACGCGGATGAAGTTTTCTGCAAAACCACAAGATGTGCATGCAAATGGTGCTTTTGGCAGAACGCGCACGTGGATTTCTACCAAACAACGTGCTAAGCATGCCGATGCTGCTCTTTTTAGCACCCGCGCACGCATTTGTGCGAAAACGCGTTTTAAGCATGCACATGCATCTTTTGGTAGACGCGGATGAAGTTTTCTGCAAAACCACAAGATGTGCATGCAAATGGTGCTTTTTGCAGAACGCGCACGTGGATTTCTACCAAACGACGTGCTAAGCATGCCGATGCTGCTCTTTTTAGCACCCGCGCACGGATTTGTGAGAAAACGCGTTTTAAGCATGCACATGCATCTTTTGGTAGACGCGGATGAAGTTTTCTGCAAAACCACAAGATGTGCATGCAAATGGTGCTTTTTGCAGGAACGCGCACGTGGATTTCTACCAAACGACGTGCTAAGCATGCCGATGCTGCTCTTTTTAGCACCCGCGCACGGATTTGTGCGAAAACGCGTTTTAAGCATGCACATGCATCTTTTGGTAGACGCGGATGAAGTTTTCTGCAAAACCACAAGATGTGCATGCAAATGGTGCTTTTGGCAGAACGCGCACGTGGATTTCTACCAAACGACGTGCTAAGCATGCCGATGCTGCTCTTTTTAGCACCCGCGCACGCATTTGTGCGAAAACGCGTTTTTAAGCATGCACATGCATCTTTTGGTAGACGCGGATGAAGTTTTCTGCAAAACCACAAGATGTGCATGCAAATGGTGCTTTTTGCAGAACGCGCACGTGGATTTCTACCAAACGACGTGCTAAGCATGCCGATGCTGCTCTTTTTAGCACCCGCGCACGCATTTGTGCGAAAACGCGTTTTAAGCATGCACATGCATCTTTTGGTAGACGCGGATGAAGTTTTCTGCAAAACCACAAGATGTGCATGCAAATGGTGCTTTTTGCAGAACGCGCACGTGGATTTCTACCAAACGACGTGCTAAGCATACCGATGCTGCTATTTTTAGCACCCGCGCACGCATTTGTGCGAAAACGCGTTTTAAGCATGCACATGCATCTTTTGGTAGACGCGGATGAAGTTTTCTGCAAAACCACAAGATGTGCATGCAAATGGTGCTTTTTGCAGAACGCGCACGTGGATTTCTACCAAACGACGTGCTAAGCATGCCGATGCTGCTCTTTTTAGCACCCGCGCACGCATTTGTGCGAAAACGCGTTTTAAGCATGCACATGCATGTTTTGGTAGACGCGGATGAAGTTTTCTGCAAAACCACAAGATGTGCATGCAAATGGTGCTTTTTGCAGAACGCGCTCGTGGATTTCTACCAAACGACGTGCTAAGCATGCCGATGCTGCTCTTTTTAGCACCCGCGCACGCATTTGTGCGAAAACGCGTTTTAAGCATGCACATGCATCTTTTGGTAGACGCGGATGAAGTTTTCTGCAAAACCACAAGATGTGCATGCAAATGGTGCTTTTTGCAGAACGCGCACGTGGATTTCTACCAAACGACGTGCTAAGCATGCCGATGCTGCTCTTTTTAGCACCCGCGCACGGATTTGTGCGAAAACGCGTTTTAAGCATGCACATGCATCTTTTGGTAGACGCGGATGAAGTTTTCTGCAAAACCACAAGATGTGCATGCAAATGGTGCTTTTGGCAGAACGCGCACGTGGATTTCTACCAAACGACGTGCTAAGCATGCCGATGCTGCTATTTTTAGCACCCGCGCACGCATTTGTGCGAAAACGCGTTTTAAGCATGCACATGCATCTTTTGGTAGACGCGGATGAAGTTTTCTGCAAAACCACAAGATGTGCATGCAAATGGTGCTTTTTGCAGAACGCGCACGTGGATTTCTACCAAACGACGTGCTAAGCATGCCGATGCTGCTCGTTTTAGCACCCGCGCACGCATTTGTGCGAAAACGCGTTTTAAGCATGCACATGCATGTTTTGGTAGACGCGGATGAAGTTTTCTGCAAAAACCACAAGATGTGCATGCAAATGGTGCTTTTTGCAGAACGCGCTCGTGGATTTCTACCAAACGACGTGCTAAGCATGCCGATGCTGCTCTTTTTAGCACCCGCGCACGCATTTGTGCGAAAACGCGTTTTAAGCATGCACATGCATCTTTTGGTAGACGCGGATGAAGTTTTCTGCAAAACCACAAGATGTGCATGCAAATGGTGCTTTTTTGCAGAACGCGCATGTGGATTTCTACCAAACGACGTGCTAAGCATGCCGATGCTGCTCTTTTTAGCACCCGCGCACGGATTTGTGCGAAAACGCGTTTTAAGCATGCACATGCATCTTTTGGTAGACGCGGATGAAGTTTTCTGCAAAACCACAAGATGTGCATGCAAATGGTGCTTTTGGCAGAACGCGCACGTGGATGTCTACCAAACGACGTGCTAAGCATGCCGATGCTGCTCTTTTTAGCACCCGCGCACGCATTTGTGCGAGAACGCGTTTTAAGCATGCACATGCATCTTTTGGTAGACCGCCGATGAAGTTTTCTGCAAAACCACAAGATGTGCATGCAAATGGTGCTTCTTGCAGAACGCGCTCGTGGATTTCTACCAAACGACGTGCTAAGCATGCCGATGCTGCTCTTTTTAGCACCCGCGCACGCATTTGTGCGAGAACGCGTTTTAAGCATGCACATGCATCTTTTGGTAGACGCGGATGAAGTTTTCTGCAAAACCACAAGATGTGCATGCAAATGGTGCTTTTTGCAGAACGCGCACGTGGATTTCTACCAAACGACGTGCTAAGCATGCCGATGCTGCTCTTTTTAGCACCCGCGCACGGATTTGTGCGAAAACGCGTTTTAGGCATGCACATGCATCTTTTGGCAGACGCGGATGAAGTTTTCTGCAAAACCACAAGATGTGCATGCAAATGGTGCTTTTGGCAGAACGCGCACGTGGATTTCTACCAAACAACGTGCTAAGCATGCCGATGCTGCTCTTTTTAGCACCCGCGCACGCATTTGTGCGAAAACGCGTTTTAAGCATGCACATGCATCTTTTGGTAGACGCGGATGAAGTTTTCTGCAAAACCACAAGATGTGCATGCAAATGGTGCTTTTTGCAGAACGCGCACGTGGATTTCTACCAAACGACGTGCTAAGCATGCCGATGCTGCTCTTTTTAGCACCCGCGCACGGATTTGTGAGAAAACGCGTTTTAAGCATGCACATGCATCTTTTGGTAGGACGCGGATGAAGTTTTCTGCAAAACCACAAGATGTGCATGCAAATGGTGCTTTTGGCAGAACGCGCACGTGGATTTCTACCAAACGACGTGCTAAGCATGCCGATGCTGCTCTTTTTAGCACCCGCGCACGCATTTGTGCGAAAACGCGTTTTAAGCATGCACATGCATCTTTTGGTAGACGCGGATGAAGTTTTCTGCAAAACCACAAGATGTGCATGCAAATGGTGCTTTTTGCAGAACGCGCACGTGGATTTCTACCAAACGACGTGCTAAGCATGCCGATGCTGCTCTTTTTAGCACCCGCGCACGCATTTGTGCGAAAACGCGTTTTAAGCATGCACATGCATCTTTTGGTAGACGCGGATGAAGTTTTCTGCAAAACCACAAGATGTGCATGCAAATGGTGCTTTTTGCAGAACGCGCACGTGGATTTCTACCAAACGACGTGCTAAGCTTGCCGATGCTGCTCTTTTTAGCACCCGCGCACGGATTTGTGCGAAAACGCGTTTTAAGCATGCACATGCATCTTTTGGTAGACGCGGATGAAGTTTTCTGCAAAACCACAAGATGTGCATGCAAATGGTGCTTTTGGCAGAACGCGCACGTGGATTTCTACCAAACGACGTGCTAAGCATGCCGATGCTGCTCTTTTTAGCACCCGCGCACGCATTTGTGCGAAAACGCGTTTTAAGCATGCACATGCATCTTTTGGTAGACGCGGATGAAGTTTTCTGCAAAACCACAAGATGTGCATGCAAATGGTGCTTTTTGCAGAACGCGCACGTGGATTTCTACCAAACGACGTGCTAAGCATGCCGATGCTGCTATTTTTAGCACCCGCGCACGCATTTGTGCGAAAACGCGTTTTAAGCATGCACATGCATCTTTTGGTAGACGCGGATGAAGTTTTCTGCAAAACCACAAGATGTGCATGCAAATGGTGCTTTTTGCAGAACGCGCACGTGGATTTCTACCAAACGACGTGCTAAGCATGCCGATGCTGCTCTTTTTAGCACCCGCGCACGCATTTGTGCGAAAACGCGTTTTAAGCATGCACATGCATGTTTTGGTAGACGCGGATGAAGTTTTCTGCAAAACCACAAGATGTGCATGCAAATGGTGCTTTTTGCAGAACGCGCTCGTGGATTTCTACCAAACGACGTGCTAAGCATGCCGATGCTGCTCTTTTTAGCACCCGCGCACGCATTTGTGCGAAAACGCGTTTTAAGCATGCACATGCATCTTTTGGTAGACGCGGATGAAGTTTTCTGCAAAACCACAAGATGTGCATGCAAATGGTGCTTTTTGCAGAACGCGCACGTGGATTTCTACCAAACGACGTGCTAAGCATGCCGATGCTGCTCTTTTTAGCACCCGCGCACGGATTTGTGCGAAAACGCGTTTTAAGCATGCACATGCATCTTTTGGTAGACGCGGATGAAGTTTTCTGCAAAACCACAAGATGTGCATGCAAATGGTGCTTTTGGCAGAACGCGCACGTGGATGTCTACCAAACGACGTGCTAAGCATGCCGATGCTGCTCTTTTTAGCACCCGCGCACGCATTTGTGCGAAAACGCGTTTTAGGCATGCACATGCATCTTTTGGTAGACGCGGATGAAGTTTTCTGCAAAACCACAAGATGTGCATGCAAATGGTGCTTTTTGCAGAACGCGCACGTGGATTTCTACCAAACGACGTGCTAAGCATGCTGATGCTGCTCTTTTTAGCACCCGCGCACACATTTGTGCGAAAACGCGTTTTAAGCATGCACATGCATCTTTTGGTAGACGCGGATGAAGTTTTCTGCAAAACCACAAGATGTGCATGCAAATGGTGCTTTTTGCAGAACGCGCACGTGGATTTCTACCAAACGACGTGCTAAGCATGCCGATGCTGCTCTTTTTAGCAGCCGCGCACGGATTTGTGCGAAAACGCGTTTTAAGCATGCACATGCATCTTTTGGTAGACGATGATGAAGTTTTCTGCAAAACCACAAGATGTGCATGCAAATGGTGCTTTTTGCAGAACGCGCACGTGGATTTCTACCAAACGACGTGCTAAGCATGCCGATGCTGCTCTTTTTAGCACCCGCGCACGGATTTGTGCGAAAACGCGTTTTAAGCATGCACATGCATCTTTTGGTAGACGCGGATGAAGTTTTCTGCAAAACCACAAGATGTGCATGCAAATGGTGCTTTTGGCAGAACGCGCACGTGGATGTCTACCAAACGACGTGCTAAGCATGCCGATGCTGCTCTTTTTAGCACCCCGCGCACGCATTTGTGCGAAAACGCGTTTTAGGCATGCACATGCATCTTTTTGGTAGACGCGGATGAAGTTTTCTGCAAAACCACAAGATGTGCATGCAAATGGTGCTTTTTGCAGAACGCGCACGTGGATTTCTACCAAACGACGTGCTAAGCATGCCGATGCTGCTCTTTTTAGCAGCCGCGCACGGATTTGTGCGAAAACGCGTTTTAAACATGCACATGCACCTTTTGGTAGACGCGGATGAAGTTTTCTGCAAAACCACAAGATGTGCATGCAAATGGTGCTTTTTGCAGAACCCGCACGTGGATTTCTACCAAACGACGTGCTAAGCATGCCGATGCTGCTCTTTTTAGCCCCCGCGCACGGATTTGTGCGAAAACGCGTTTTAAGCATGCACATGCATCTTTTGGTAGACGCGGATGAAGTTTTCTGCAAAACCACAAGATGTGCATGCAAATGGTGCTTTTTGCAGAACGCGCTCGTGGATTTCTACCAAACGACGTGCTAAGCATGCCGATGCTGCTCTTTTTAGCACCCGCGCACGCATTTGTGCGAAAACGCGTTTTAAGCATGCACATGCATCTTTTGGTAGACGCGGATGAAGTTTTCTGCAAAACCACAAGATGTGCATGCAAATGGTGCTTTTTGCAGAACGCGCACGAGGATTTCTACCAAACGACGTGCTAAGCGTGCCGATGCTGCTCTTTTTAGCACCCGCGCACGGATTTGTGCGAAAACGCGTTTTAAGCATGCACATGCATCTTTTGGTAGACGCGGATGAAGTTTTCTGCAAAACCACAAGATGTGCATGCAAATGGTGCTTTTGGCAGAACGCGCACGTGGATTTCTACCAAACGACGTGCTAAGCATGCCGATGCTGCTCTTTTTAGCACCCGCGCACGCATTTGTGCGAAAACGCGTTTTAGGCATGCACATGCATCTTTTGGTAGACGCGGATGAAGTTTTCTGCAAAACCACAAGATGTGCATGCAAATGGTGCTTTTTGCAGAACGCGCACGTGGATTTCTACCAAACGACGTGCTAAGCATGCCGATGCTGCTCTTTTTAGCACCCGCGCACGCATTTGTGCGAAAACGCGTTTTAAGCATGCACATGCATCTTTTGGTAGACGCGGATGAAGTTTTCTGCAAAACCACAAGATGTGCATGCAAATGGTGCTTTTGGCAGAACGCGCACGTGGATTTCTACCAAACGACGTGCTAAGCATGCCGATGCTGCTCTTTTTAGCAGCCGCGCACGGATTTGTGCGAAAACGCGTTTTAAACATGCACATGCACCTTTTGGTAGACGCGGATGAAGTTTTCTGCAAAACCACAAGATGTGCATGCAAATGGTGCTTTTTGCAGAACCCGCACGTGGATTTCTACCAAACGACGTGCTAAGCATGCCGATGCTGCTCTTTTTAGCCCCCGCGCACGGATTTGTGCGAAAACACGTTTTAAGCATGCACATGCATCTTTTGGTAGACGCGGATGAAGTTTTCTGCAAAACCACAAGATGTGCATGGAAATGGTGCTTTTTGCAGAACGCGCTCGTGGATTTCTACCAAACGACGTGCTAAGCATGCCGATGCTGCTCTTTTTAGCACCCGCGCACGCATTTGTGCGAAAACGCGTTTTAAGCATGCACATGCATCTTTTGGTAGACGCGGATGAAGTTTTCTGCAAAACCACAAGATGTGCATGCAAATGGTGCTTTTTGCAGAACGCGCACGTGGATTTCTACCAAACGACGTGCTAAGCGTGCCGATGCTGCTCTTTTTAGCACCCGCGCACGGATTTGTGCGAAAACGCGTTTTAAGCATGCACATGCATCTTTTGGTAGACGCGGATGAAGTTTTCTGCAAAACCACAAGATGTGCATGCAAATGGTGCTTTTGGCAGAACGCGCACGTGGATTTCTACCAAACGACGTGCTAAGCATGCCGATGCTGCTCTTTTTAGCACCCGTGCACGCATTTGTGTGAAAACGCGTTTTAAGCATGCACATGCATCTTTTGGTAGACGCGGATGAAGTTTTCTGCAAAACCACAAGATGTGCATGCAAATGGTGCTTTTTGCAGAACGCGCACGTGGATTTCTACCAAACGACATGCTAAGCATGCCGATGCTGCTCTCTTTAGCACCCGCGCACGCATTTGTGCGAAAACGCGTTTTAAGCATGCACATGCATCTTTTGGTAGACGCGGATGAAGTTTTCTGCAAAACCACAAGATGTGCATGCAAATGGTGCTTTTTGCAGAACGCGCACGTGGATTTCTACCAAACGACGTGCTAAGCATGCCGATGCTGCTCTTTTTAGCACCCACGCACTGATTTGTGCGAAAACGCGTTTTAAGCATGCACATGCATCTTTTGGTAGACGCGGATGAAGTTTTCTGCAAAACCACAAGATGTGCATGCAAATGGTGCTTTTGGCAGAACGCGCACGTGGATTTCTACCAAACGACGTGCTAAGCATGCCGATGCTGCTCTTTTTAGCACCCGGGCACGCATTTGTGCGAGAACGCGTTTTAAGCATGCACATGCATCTTTTGGTAGACGCGGATGAAGTTTTCTGCAAAACCACAAGATGTGCATGCAAATGGTGCTTCTTGCAGAACGCGCTCGTGGATTTCTACCAAACGACGTGCTAAGCATGCCGATGCTGCTCTTTTTAGCACCCGCGCACGCATTTGTGCGAGAACGCGTTTTAAGCATGCACATGCATCTTTTGGTAGACGCGGATGAAATTTTCTGCAAAACCACAAGATGTGCATGCAAATGGTGCTTTTTGCAGAACGCGCACGTGGATTTCTACCAAACGACGTGCTAAGCATGCCGATGCTGCTCTTTTTAGCACCCGCGCACGGATTTGTGCGAAAACGCGTTTTAGGCATGCACATGCATCTTTTGGTAGACGCGGATGAAGTTTTCTGCAAAACCACAAGATGTGCATGCAAATGGTGCTTTTGGCAGAACGCGCACGTGGATTTCTACCAAACGACGTGCTAAGCATGCCGATGCTGCTCTTTTTAGCACCCGCGCACGCATTTGTGCGAAAACGCGTTTTAAGCATGCACATGCATCTTTTGGTAGACGCGGATGAAGTTTTCTGCAAAACCACAAGATGTGCATGCAAATGGTGCTTTTGGCAGAACGCGCACGTGGATTTCTACCAAACGACGTGCTAAGCATGCCGATGCTGCTCTTTTTAGCACCCGCGCACGCATTTGTGCGAAAACGCGTTTTAAGCATGCACATGCATCTTTTGGTAGACGCGGATGAAGTTTTCTGCAAAACCACAAGATGTGCATGCAAATGGTGCTTTTTGCAGAACGCGCACGTGGATTTCTACCAAACGACGTGCTAAGCATGCCGATGCTGCTCTTTTTAGCACCCGCGCACGCATTTGTGCGAAAAGGCGTTTTAAGCATGCACATGCATCTTTTGGTAGACGCGGATGAAGTTTTCTGCAAAACCACAAGATGTGCATGCAAATGGTGCTTTTTGCAGAACGCGCACGTGGATTTGTACCAAACGACGTGCTAAGCATGCCGATGCTGCTCTTTTTAGCACCCGCGCACGCATTTGTGCGAAAACGCGTTTTAAGCATGCACATGCATCTTTTGGTAGACGCGGATGAAGTTTTCTGCAAAACCACAAGATGTGCATGCAAATGGTGCTTTTGGCAGAACGCGCACGTGGATTTCTACCAAACGACGTGCTAAGCATGCCGATGCTGCTCTTTTTAGCACCCGGGCACGCATTTGTGCGAGAACGCGTTTTAAGCATGCACATGCATCTTTTGGTAGACGCGGATGAAGTTTTCTGCAAAACCACAAGATGTGCATACAAATGGTGCTTCTTGCAGAACGCGCTCGTGGATTTCTACCAAACGACGTGCTAAGCATGCCGATGCTGCTCTTTTTAGCACCCGCGCACGCATTTGTGCGAGAACGCGTTTTAAGCATGCACATGCATCTTTTGGTAGACGCGGATGAAGTTTTCTGCAAAACCACAAGATGTGCATGCAAATGGTGCTTTTTGCAGAACGCGCACGTGGATTTCTACCAAACGACGTGCTAAGCATGCCGATGCTGCTCTTTTTAGCACCCGCGCACGCATTTGTGCGAAAACGCGTTTTAAGCATGCACATGCATCTTTTGGTAGACGCGGATGAAGTTTTCTGCAAAACCACAAGATGTGCATGCAAATGGTGCTTTTGGCAGAACGCGCACGTGGATTTCTACCAAACGACGGGCTAAGCATGCCGATGCTGCTCTTTTTAGCACCCGCGCACGCATTTGTGCGAAAACGCGTTTTAAGCATGCACATGCATCTTTTGGTAGACGCGGATGAAGTTTTCTGCAAAAGCACAAGATGTGCATGCAAATGGTGCTTTTTGCAGAACGCGCACGTGGATTTCTACCAAACGACGTGCTAAGCATGCCGATGCGGCTCTTTTTAGCACCCGCGCACGCATTTGTGCGAAAACGCGTTTTAAGCATGCACATGCATCCTTTGGTAGACGCGGATGAAGTTTTCTGCAAAACCACAAGATGTGCATGCAAATGGTGCTTTTTGCAGAACGCGCACGTGGATTTCTACCAAACGACGTGCTAAGCATGCCGATGCTGCTCTTTTTAGCACCCGCGCACGGATTTGTGCGAAAACGCGTTTTAAGCATGCACATGCATCTTTTGGTAGACGCGGATGGTTTTCTGCAAAACCACAAGATGTGCATGCAAATGGTGCTTTTGGCAGAACGCGCACGTGGATTTCTACCAAACGACGTTCTAAGCATGCCGATGCTGCTCTTTTTAGCACCCGCGCACGCATTTGTGCGAAAAGGCGTTTTAAGCATGCACATGCATCTTTTGGTAGACGCGGATGAAGTTTTCTGCAAAACCACAAGATGTGCATGCAAATGGTGCTTTTTGCAGAACGCGCACGTGGATTTCTACCAAACGACGTGCTAAGCATGCCGATGCTGCTCTTTTTAGCACCCGCGCACGCATTTGTGCGAAAACGCGTTTTAAGCATGCACATGCATGTTTTGGTAGACGCGGATGAAGTTTTCTGCAAAACCACAAGATGTGCATGCAAATGGTGCTTTTTGCAGAACGCGCTCGTGGATTTCTACCAAAAGACGTGCTAAGCATGCCGATGCTGCTCTTTTTAGCACCCGCGCACGCATTTGTGCGAAAACGCGTTTTAAGCATGCACATGCATCTTTTGGTAGACGCGGATGAAGTTTTCTGCAAAACCACAAGATGTGCATGCAAATGGTGCTTTTTGCAGAACGCGCACGTGGATTTCTACCAAACGACGTGCTAAGCATGCCGATGCTGCTCTTTTTAGCACCCGCGCACGGATTTGTGCGAAAACGCGTTTTAAGCATGCACATGCATCTTTTGGTAGACGCGGATGAAGTTTTGTGCAAAGCCACAATATGTGCATGCAAATGGTGCTTTTGGCAGAACGCGCACGTGGATTTCTACCAAACGACGTGCTAAGCATGCCGATGCTGCTCTTTTTAGCACCCGCGCACGCATTTGTGCGAAAACGCGTTTTAAGCATGCACCTGGATCTTTTGGTAGACGCGGATGAAGTTTTCTGCAAAACCACAAGATGTGCATGCAAATGGTGCTTTTTACAGAACGCGCACGTGGATTTCTACCAAACGACGTGCTAAGCATGCCGATGCTGCTCTTTTTAGCACCCGCGCACGCATTTGGGCGAAAACGCGTTTTAAGCATGCACATGCATCTTTTGGTAGACGCGGATGAAGTTTTCTGCAAAACCACAAGATGTGCATGCAAATGGTGCTTTTTGCAGAACGCGCACGTGGATTTCTACCAGACGTGCTAAGCTTGCCGATGCTGCTCTTTTTAGCACCCGCGCACGGATTTGTGCGAAAACGCGTTTTAAGCATGCACATGCATCTTTTGGTAGACGCGGATGAAGTTTTCTGCAAAACCACAAGATGTGCATGCAAATGGTGCTTTTGGCAGAACGCGCACGTGGATTTCTACCAAACGACGTGCTAAGCATGCCGATGCTGCTCTTTTTAGCACGCGCGCACGCATTTGTGCGAAAACGCGTATTAAGCATGCACATGCATCTTTTGGTAGACGCGGATGAAGTTTTCTGCAAAACCACAAGATGTGCATGCAAATGGTGCTTTTTGCAGAACGCGCACGTGGATTTCTACCAAACGACGTGCTAAGCATGCCGATGCTGCTCTTTTTAGCACCCGCGCACGGATTTGTGCGAAAACGCGTTTTAAGCATGCACATGCATCTTTTGGTAGACGCGGATGAAGTTTTCTGCAAAACCACAAGATGTGCATGCAAATGGTGCTTTTGGCAGAACGCGCACGTGGATTTCTACCAAACGACGTGCTAAGCATGCCGATGCTGCTCTTTTTAGCACCCGCGCACGCATTTGTGCGAAAACGCGTTTTAAGCATGCACATGCATCTTTTGGTAGACGCGGATGAAGTTTTCTGCAAAACCACAAGATGTGCATGCAAATGGTGCTTTTTGCAGAACGCGCACGTGGATTTCTACCAAACGACGTGCTAAGCATGCCGATGCTGCTCTTTTTAGCACCCGCGCACGCATTTGTGCGAAAACGCGTTTTAAGCATGCACATGCATGTTTTGGTAGACGCGGATGAAGTTTTCTGCAAAACCACAAGATGTGCATGCAAATGGTGTTTTTTGCAGAACGCGCTCGTGGATTTCTACCAAACGACGTGCTAAGCATGCCGATGCTGCTCTTTTTAGCACCCGCGCACGCATTTGTGCGAAAACGCGTTTTAAGCATGCACATGCATCTTTTGGTAGACGCGGATGAAGTTTTCTGCAAAACCACAAGATGTGCATGCAAATGGTGCTTTTTGCAGAACGCGCACGTGGATTTCTACCAAACGACGTGCTAAGCATGCCGATGCTGCTCTTTTTAGCACCCGCGCACGGATTTGTGCGAAAACGCGCTTTAAGCATGCACATGCATCTTTTGGTAGACGCGGATGAAGTTTTCTGCAAAGCCACAATATGTGCATGCAAATGGTGCTTTTGGCAGAACGCGCACGTGGATTTCTACCAAACGACGTGCTAAGCATGCCGATGCTGCTCTTTTTAGCACCCGCGCACGCATTTGTGCGAAAACGCGTTTTAAGCATGCACCTGGATCTTTTGGTAGACGCGGATGAAGTTTTCTGCAAAACCACAAGATGTGCATGCAAATGGTGCTTTTTACAGAACGCGCACGTGGATTTCTACCAAACGACGTGCTAAGCATGCCGATGCTGCTCTTTTTAGCACCCGCGCACGCATTTGTGCGAAAACGCGTTTTAAGCATGCACATGCATCTTTTGGTAGACGCGGATGAAGTTTTCTGCAACACCACAAGATGTGCATGCAAATGGTGCTTTTTGCAGAACGCGCACGTGGATTTCTACCAGACGTGCTAAGCTTGCCGATGCTGCTCTTTTTAGCACCCGCGCACGGATTTGTGCGAAAACGCGTTTTAAGCATGCACATGCATCTTTTGGTAGACGCGGATGAAGTTTTCTGCAAAACCACAAGATGTGCATGCAAATGGTGCTTTTGGCAGAACGCGCACGTGGATTTCTACCAAACGACGTGCTAAGCATGCCGATGCTGCTCTTTTTAGCACGCGCGCACGCATTTGTGCGAAAACGCGTTTTAAGCATGCACATGCATCTTTTGGTAGACGCGGATGAAGTTTTCTGCAAAACCACAAGATGTGCATGCAAATGGTGCTTTTTGCAGAACGCGCACGTGGATTTCTACCAAACGACGTGCTAAGCATGCCGATGCTGCTCTTTTTAGCACCCGCGCACGGATTTGTGCGAAAACACGTTTTAAGCATGCACATGCATCTTTTGGTAGACGCGGATGAAGTTTTCTGCAAAACCACAAGATGTGCATGCAAATGGTGCTTTTGGCAGAACGCGCACGTGGATTTCTACCAAACGACGTGCTAAGCATGCCGATGCTGCTCTTTTTAGCACCCGCGCACGCATTTGTGCGAAAACGCGTTTTAAGCATGCACATGCATCTTTTGGTAGACGCGGATGAAGTTTTCTGCAAAACCACAAGATGTGCATGCAAATGGTGCTTTTTGCAGAACGCGCACGTGGATTTCTACCAAACGACGTGCTAAGCATGCCGATGCAGCTCTTTTTAGCACCCGCGCACGCATTTGTGCGAAAACGCGTTTTAAGCATGCACATGCATCTTTTGGTAGACGCGGATGAAGTTTTCTGCAAAACCACAAGATGTGCATGCAAATGGTGCTTTTTGCAGAACGCGCACGTGGATTTCTACCAAACGACGTGCTAAGCATGCCGATGCTGCTCTTTTTAGCACCCGCGCACGCATTTGTGCGAAAACGCGTTTTAAGCATGCACATGCATGTTTTGGTAGACGCGGATGAAGTTTTCTGCAAAACCACAAGATGTGCATGCAAATGGTGCTTTTTGCAGAACGCGCTCGTGGATTTCTACCAAACGAAGTGCTAAGCATGCCGATGCTGCTCTTTTTAGCACCCGCGCACGCATTTGTGCGAAAACGCGTTTTAAGCATGCACATGCATCTTTTGGTAGACGCGGATGAAGTTTTCTGCAAAACCACAAGATGTGCATGCAAATGGTGCTTTTTGCAGAACGCGCACGTGGATTTCTACCAAACGACGTGCTAAGCATGCCGATGCTGCTCTTTTTAGCACCCGCGCACGGATTTGTGCGAAAACTCGTTTTAAGCATGCACATGCATCTTTTGGTAGACGCGGATGAAGTTTTCTGCAAAGCCACAATATGTGCATGCAAATGGTGCTTTTGGCAGAACGCGCACGTGGATTTCTACCAAACGACGTGCTAAGCATGCCGATGCTGCTCTTTTTAGCACCCGCGCACGCATTTGTGCGAAAACGCGTTTTAAGCATGCACATGGATCTTTTGGTAGACGCGGATGAAGTTTTCTGCAAAACCACAAGATGTGCATGCAAATGGTGCTTTTTGCAGAACGCGCACGTGGATTTCTACCAAACGACGTGCTAAGCATGCCGATGCTGCTCTTTTTAGCACCCGCGCACGCATTTGTGCGAAAACGCGTTTTAAGCATGCACATGCATCTTTTGGTAGACACGGATGAAGTTTTCTGCAAAACCACAAGATGTGCATGCAAATGGTGCTTTTTGCAGAACGCGCACGTGGATTTCTACCAAACGACGTGCTAAGCTTGCCGATGCTGCTCTTTTTAGCACCCGCGCACGGATTTGTGCGAAAACGCGTTTTAAGCATGCACATGCATCTTTTGGTAGACGCGGATGAAGTTTTCTGCAAAACCACAAGATGTGCATGCAAATGGTGCTTTTGGCAGAACGCGCACGTGGATTTCTACCAAACGACGTGCTAAGCATGCCGATGCTGCTCTTTTTAGCACGCGCGCACGCATTTGTGCGAAAACGCGTTTTAAGCATGCACATGCATCTTTTGGTAGACGCGGATGAAGTTTTCTGCAAAACCACAAGATGTGCATGCAAATGATGCTTTTTGCAGAACGCGCACGTGGATTTCTGCCAAACGACGTGCTAAGCATGCCGATGCTGCTCTTTTTAGCACCCGCGCACGGATTTGTGCGAAAACGCGTTTTAAGCATGCACATGCATCTTTTGGTAGACGCGGATGAAGTTTTCTGCAAAACCACAAGATGTGCATGCAAATGGTGCTTTTGGCAGAACGCGCACGTGGATTTCTACCAAGCGACGTGCTAAGCATGCCGATGCTGCTCTTTTTAGCACCCGCGCACGCATTTGTGCGAAAACGCGTTTTAAGCATGCACATGCATCTTTTGGTAGACGCGGATGAAGTTTTCTGCAAAACCACAAGATGTGCATGCAAATGGTGCTTTTTGCAGAACGGGCACGTGGATTTCTACCAAACGACGTGCTAAGCATGCCGATGCTGCTATTTTTAGCACCCGCGCACGCATTTGTGCGAAAACGCGTTTTAAGCATGCACATGCATCTTTTGGTAGACGCGGATGAAGTTTTCTGCAAAACCACAAGATGTGCATGCAAATGGTGCTTTTTGCAGAACGCGCACGTGGATTTCTACCAAACGACGTGCTAAGCATGCCGATGCTGCTCTTTTGTAGCACCCGCGCACGCATTTGTGCGAAAACGCGTTTTAAGCATGCACATGCATCTTTTGGTAGACGCGGATGAAGTTTTCTGCAAAACCACAAGATGTGCATGCAAATGGTGCTTTTTGCAGAACGCGCACGTGGATTTCTACCAAACGACGTGCTATGCATGCCGATGCTGCTCTTTTTAGCACCCGCGCACGCATTTGTGCGAAAACGCGTTTTAAGCATGCACATGCATCTTTTCGTAGACGCGGATGAAGTTTTCTGCAAAACCACAAGATGTGCATGCAAATGGTGCTTTTTGCAGAACGCGCACGTGGATTTCTACCAAACGACGTGCTAAGCATGCCGATGCTGCTCTTTTTAGCACCCGCGCACGGATTTGTGCGAAAACACGTTTTAAGCATGCACATGCATATTTTGGTAGACGCGGATGAAGTTTTCTGCAAAACCACAAGATGTGCATGCAAATGGTGCTTTTGGCAGAACGCGCACGTGGATTTCTACCAAACGACGTGCTAAGCATGCCGATGCTGCTCTTTTTAGCACCCGCGCACGCATTTGTGCGAAAACGCGTTTTAAGCATGCACATGCATCTTTTGGTAGACGCGGATGAAGTTTTCTGCAAAACCACAAGATGTGCATGCAAATGGTGCTTTTTGCAGAACGCGCACGTGGATTTCTACCAAACGACGTGCTAAGCAGGCCGATGCTGCTATCTTTAGCACCCGCGCACGCATTTGTGCGAAAACGCGTTTTAAGCATGCACATGCATCTTTTGGTAGACGCGGATGAAGTTTTCTGCAAAACCACAAGATGTGCATGCAAATGGTGCTTTTTGCAGAACGCGCACGTGGATTTCTACCAAACGACGTGCTAAGCATGCCGATGCTGCTCTTTTTAGCACCCGCGCACGCATTTGTGCGAAAACGCGTTTTAAGCATGCACATGCATCTTTTGGTAGGCGCGGATGAAGTTTTCTGCAAAACCACAAGATGTGCATGCAAATGGTGCTTTTTGCAGAACGCGCACGTGGATTTCTACCAAACGACGTGCTAAGCATGCCGATGCTGCTCTTTTTAGCACCCGCGCACGCATTTGTGCGAAAACGCGTTTTAAGCATGCACTTGCATCTTTTGGTAGACGCGGATGAAGTTTTCTGCAAAACCACAATATGTGCATGCAAATGGTGCTTTTTGCAGAACGCGCACTTGGATTTCTACCAAACGACGTGCTAAGCATGCCGATGCTGCTCTTTTTAGCACCCGCGCACGGATTTGCGCGAAAACGCGTTTTAAGCATGCACATGCATCTTTTGGTAGACGCGGATGAAGTTTTCTGCAAAACCACAAGATGTGCATGCAAATGGTGCTTTTGGCCGAACGCGCACGTGGATTTCTACCAAACGACGTGCTAAGCATGCCGATGCTGCTCTTTTTAGCACCCGCGCACGCATTTGTGCGAAAACGCGTTTTAAGCATGCACATGCATCTTTTGGTAGACGCGGATGAAGTTTTCTGCAAAACCACAAAATGTGCATGCAAATGGTGCTTTTTGCAGAACGCGCACGTGGATTTCTACCAAACGACGTGCTAAGCATGCCGATGCTGCACTTTTTAGCACCCGCGCACGGATTTGTGCGAAAACGCGTTTTAAGCATGCACATGCATCTTTTGGTAGACGCGGATGAAGTTTTCTGCAAAACCACAAGATGTGCATGCAAATGGTGCTTTTGGCAGAACGCGCACGTGGATGTCTATCAAACGACGTGCTAAGCATGCCGATGCTGCTCTTTTTAGCACCCGCGCACGCATTTGTGCGAAAACGCGTTTTAAGCATGCACATGCATCTTTTGGTAGACGCGGATGAAGTTTTCTGCAAAACCACAAGATGTGCATGCAAATGGTGCTTTTTGCAGAACGCGCTCGTGGATTTCTACCAAACGACGTGCAAAGCATGCCGATGCTGCTCTTTTTAGCACCCGCGCACGCATTTGTGCGAAAACGCGTTTTAAGCATGCACATGCATCTTTTGGTAGACGCGGATGAAGTTTTCTGCAAAACCACAAGATGTGCATGCAAATGGTGCTTTTTGCAGAACGCGCACGTGGATTTCTACCAAACGACGTGCTAAGCATGCCGATGCTGCTCTTTTTAGCACCCGCGCACGGATTTGTGCGAAAACGCGTTTTAAGCATCCACATGCATCTTTTGGTAGACGCGGATGAAGTTTTCTGCAAAACCACAAGATGTGCATGCAAATGGTGCTTTTGGCAGAACGCGCACGTGGATTTCTACCAAACGACGTGCTAAGCATGCCGATGCTGCTCTTTTTAGCACCCGCGCACGCATTTGTGCGAAAACGCGTTTTAAGCATGCACATGCATCTTTTGGTAGACGCGGATGAAGTTTTCTGCAAAACCACAAGATGTGCATGCAAATGGTGCTTTTTGCAGAACGCGCTCGTGGATTTCTACCAAACGACGTGCTAAGCATGCCGATGCTGCTCTTTTTAGCACCCGCGCACGCATTTGTGCGAAAACGCGTTTTAAGCATGCACATGCATCTTTTGGTAGACGCGGATGAAGTTTTCTGCAAAACCACAAGATTTGCATGCAAATGGTGCTTTTTGCAGAACGCGCACGTGGATTTCTACCAAACGACGTGCTAAGCATGCCGATGCTGCTCTTTTTAGCACCCGCGCACGGATTTGTGCGAAAACGCGTTTTAAGCATGCACATGCATCTTTTGGTAGACGCGGATGAAGTTTTCTGCAAAACCACAAGATGTGCATGCAAATGGTGCTTTTTGCAGAACGCGCGCGTGGATTTCTACCAAACGACGTGCTAAGCATGCCGATGCTGCTCTTTTTAGCACCCGCGCACGCATTTGTGCGAAAACGCGTTTTAAGCATGCACATGCATCTTTTGGTAGACGCGGATGAAGTTTTCTGCAAAACCACAAGATGTGCATGCAAATGGTGCTTTTGGCAGAACGCGCACGTGGATTTCTACCAAACGACGTGCTAAGCATGGCGATGCTGCTCTTTTTAGCACCCGCGCACGCATTTGTACGAAAACGCGTTTTAAGCATGCACATGCATCTTTTGGTAGACGCGGATGAAGTTTTCTGCAAAACCACAAGATGTGCATGCAAATGGTGCTTTTTGCAGAACGCGCACGTGGATTTCTACCAAACGACGTGCTAAGCATGCCGATGCTGCTCTTTTTAGCACCCGCGCGCGCATTTGTGCGAAAACGCGTTTTAAGCATGCACATGCATCTTTTGGTAGACGCGGATGAAGTTTTCTGCAAAACCACAAGATGTGCATGCAAATGGTGCTTTTTGCAGAACGCGCACGTGGATTTCTACCAAACTACGTGCTAAGCATGCCGATGCTGCTCTTTTTAGCACCCGCGCACGCATTTGTGCGAAAACGCGTTTTAAGCATGCACATGCATCTTTTGGTAGACGCGGATGAAGTTTTCTGCAAAATCACAAGATGTGCATGCAAATGGTGCTTTTTGCAGAACGCGCACGTGGATTTCTACCAAACGACGTGCTAAGCATGCCGATGCTGCTCTTTTTAGCACCCGCGCACGGATTTGTGCGAAAACGCGTTTTAAGCATGCACATGCATCTTTTGGTAGACGCGGATGAAGTTTTCTGCAAAACCACAAGATGTGCATGCAAATGGTGCTTTTTGCAGAACGCGCGCGTGGATTTCTACCAAACGACGTGCTAAGCATGCCGATGCTGCTCTTTTTAGCACCCGCGCACGCATTTGTGCGAAAACGCGTTTTAAGCATGCACATGCATCTTTTGGTAGACGCGGATGAAGTTTTCTGCAAAACCACAAGATGTGCATGCAAATGGTGCTTTTTGCAGAACGCGCACGTGGATTTCTACCAAACGACGTGCTAAGCATGCCGATGCTGCTCTTTTTAGCACCCGCGCACGGATTTGTGCGAAAACGCGTTTTAAGCATGCACATGCATCTTTTGGTAGACGCGGATGAAGTTTTCTGCAAAGCCACAAGATGTGCATGCAAATGGTGCTTTTGGCAGAACGCGCACGTGGATTTCTACCAAACGACGTGCTAAGCATGGCGATGCTGCTCTTTTTAGCACCCGCGCACGCATTTGTACGAAAACGCGTTTTAAGCATGCACATGCATCTTTTGGTAGACGCGGATGAAGTTTTCTGCAAAACCACAAGATGTGCATGCAAATGGTGCTTTTTGCAGAACGCGCACGTGGATTTCTACCAAACGACGTGCTAAGCATGCCGATGCTGCTCTTTTTAGCACCCGCGCACGCATTTGTGCGAAAACGCGTTTTAAGCATGCACATGCATCTTTTGGTAGACGCGGATGAAGTTTTCTGCAAAACCACAAGATGTGCATGCAAATGGTGCTTTTTGCAGAACGCGCGCGTGGATTTCTACCAAACGACGTGCTAAGCATGCCGATGCTGCTCTTTTTAGCACCCGCGCACGCATTTGTGCGAAAACGCGTTTTAAGCATGCACATGCATCTTTTGGTAGACGCGGATGAAGTTTTCTGCAAAACCACAAGATGTGCATGCAAATGGTGCTTTTTGCAGAACGCGCACGTGGATTTCTACCAAACGACGTGCTAAGCATGCCGATGCTGCTCTTTTTAGCACCCGCGCACGGATTTGTGCGAAAACGCGTTTTAAGCATGCACATGCATCTTTTGGTAGACGCGGATGAAGTTTTCTGC
Organism: Dermacentor andersoni; assembly: GCF_023375885.2. Taxonomy (NCBI): domain Eukaryota; kingdom Metazoa; phylum Arthropoda; class Arachnida; order Ixodida; family Ixodidae; genus Dermacentor; species Dermacentor andersoni. Next base: position 48,333 of record NW_027315113.1, on the reverse strand, counting down.
AAAGCCACAAGATGTGCATGCAAATGGTGCTTTTGGCAGAACGCGCACGTGGATTTCTACCAAACGACGTGCTAAGCATGGCGATGCTGCTCTTTTTAGCACCCGCGCACGCATTTGTACGAAAACGCGTTTTAAGCATGCACATGCATCTTTTGGTAGACGCGGATGAAGTTTTCTGCAAAACCCCAAGATGTGCATGCAAATGGTGCTTTTTGCAGAACGCGCACGTGGATTTCTACCAAACGACGTGCTAAGCATGCCGATGCTGCTCTTTTTAGCACCCGCGCACGCATTTGTGCGAAAACGCGTTTTAAGCATGCACATGCATCTTTTGGTAGACGCGGATGAAGTTTTCTGCAAAACCACAAGATGTGCATGCAAATGGTGCTTTTTGCAGAACGCGCACGTGGATTTCTACCAAACGACGTGCTAAGCATGCCGATGCTGCTCTTTTTAGCACCCGCGCACGCATTTGTGCGAAAACGCGTTTTAAGCATGCACATGCATCTTTTGGTAGACGCGGATGAAGTTTTCTGCAAAACCACAAGATGTGCATGCAAATGGTGCTTTTTGCAGGACGCGCACGTGGATTTCTACCAAACGACGTGCTAAGCATGCCGATGCTGCTCTTTTTAGCACCCGCGCACGGATTTGTGCGAAGACGCGTTTTAAGCATGCACATGCATCTTTTGGTAGACGCGGATGAAGTTTTCTGCAAAACCACAAGATGTGCATGCAAATGGTGCTTTTGGCAGAACGCGCACGTGGATTTCTACCAAACGACGTGCTAAGCATGCCGATGCTGCTCTTTTTAGCACCCGCGCACGCATTTGTGCGAAAACGCGTTTTAAGCATGCACATGCATCTTTTGGTAGACGCGGATGAAGTTTTCTGCAAAACCACAAGATGTGCATGCAAATGGTGCTTTTTGCAGAACGCGCTGGTGGATTTCTACCAAACGACGTGCAAAGCATGCCGATGCTGCTCTTTTTAGCACCCGCGCACGCATTTGTGCGAAAACGCGTTTTAAGCATGCACATGCATCTTTTGGTAGACGCAGATGAAGTTTTCTGCAAAACCACAAGATGTGCATGCAAATGGTGCTTTTTGCAGAACGCGCACGTGGATTTCTACCAAACGACGTGCTAAGCTTGCCGATGCTGCTCTTTTTAGCACCGGCGAACGGATTTGTGCGAAAACGCGTTTTAAGCATGCACATGCATCTTTTGGTAGACGCGGATGAAGTTTTCTGCAAAACCACAAGATGTACATGCAAATGGTGCTTTTTGCAGAACGCGCACGTGGATTTCTACCAAACGACGTGCTAAGCATGCCGATGCTGCTCTTTTTAGCACCCGCGCAAGCATTTGTGCGAAAACGCGTTTTAAGCATGCACATGCATCTTTTGGTAGACGCGGATGAAGTTTTCTGCAAAACCACAAGATGTGCATGCAAATGGTGCTTTTTCAGAACGCGCACGTGGATTTCTACAAAACAACGTGCTAAATATGCCGATGCTGCTCTTTTTAGCACCCGCGCACGCATTTGTGCGAAAACGCGTTTTAAGCATGCACATGCATCTTTTGGTAGACGTGGATGAAGTTTTCTGCAAAACCACAAGATGTGCATGCAAATGGTGCACTTTGCAGAACGCGCACGTGGATTTCTACCAAACGACGTGCTAAGCATGCCGATGCTGCTCTTTTTGGCACCCGCGCACGGATTTGTGCGAAAACGCGTTTTAAGCATGCACATGCATCTTTTGGTAGACGCGGATGAAGTTTTCTGCAAAACCACAAGATGTGCATGCAAATGGTGCTTTTGGCAGAACGCGCACGTGGATGTCTACCAAACGACGTGCTAAGCATGCCGATGCTGCTCTTTTTAGCACCCGCGCACGCATTTGTGCGAAAACGCGTTTTAAGCATGCACATGCATCTTTTGGTAGACGCGGATGAAGTTTTCTGCAAAACCACAAGATGTGCATGCAAATGGTGCTTTTTGCAGAACGCGCTGGTGGATTTCTACCAAACGACGTGCAAAGCATGCCGATGCTGCTCTTTTTAGCACCCGCGCACGCATTTGTGCGAAAACGCGTTTTAAGCATGCACATGCATCTTTTGGTAGACGCGGATGAAGTTTTCTGCAAAACCACAAGATGTGCATGCAAATGGTGCTTTTTGCAGAACGCGCACGTGGATTTCTACCAAACGACGTGCTAAGCATGCCGATGCTGCTCTTTTTAGCACCCGCGCACGGATTTGTGCGAAAACGCGTTTTAAGCATGCACATGCATCTTTTGGTAGACGCGGATGAAGTTTTCTGCAAAACCACAAGATGTGCATGCAAATGGTGCTTTTGGCAGAACGCGCACGTGGATTTCTACCAAACGACGTGCTAAGCATGCCGATGCTGCTCTTTTTAGCACCCGCGCACGCATTTGTGCGAAAACGCGTTTTAAGCATGCACATGCATCTTTTGGTAGACGCGGATGAAGTTTTCTGCAAAACCACAAGATGTGCATGCAAATGGTGCTTTTTGCAGAACGCGCTCGTGGATTTCTACCAAACGACGTGCTAAGCATGCCGATGCTGCTCTTTTTAGCACCCGCGCACGCATTTGTGCGAAAACGCGTTTTAAGCATGCACATGCATCTTTTGGTAGACGCGGATGAAGTTTTCTGCAAAACCACAAGATGTGCATGCAAATGGTGCTTTTTGCAGAACTTGCACGTGGATTTCTACCAAACGACGTGCTAAGCATGCCGATGCTGCTCTTTTTAGCACCCGCGCACGGATTTGTGCGAAAACGCGTTTTAAGCATGCACATGCATCTTTTGGTAGACGCGGATGAAGTTTTCTGCAAAACCACAAGATGTGCATGCAAATGGTGCTTTTGGCAGAACGCGCACGTGGATTTCTACCAAACGACGTGCTAAGCATGTCGATGCTGCTCTTTTTAGCACCCGCGCACGCATTTGTGCGAAAACGCGTTTTAAGCATGCACATGCATCTTTTGGTAGACGCGGATGAAGTTTTCTGCAAAACCACAAGATATGCATGCAAATGGTGCTTTTTGCAGAACGCGCGCGTGGATTTCTACCAAACGACGTGCTAAGCATGCCGATGCTGCTCTTTTTAGCACCCGCGCACGCATTTGTGCGAAAACGCGTTTTAAGCATGCACATGCATCTTTTGGTAGACGCGGATGAAGTTTTCTGCAAAACCACAAGATGTGCATGCAAATGGTGCTTTTTGCAGAACGCGCACGTGGATTTCTACCAAACGACGTGCTAAGCTTGCCGATGCTGCTCTTTTTAGCACCGGCGCACGGATTTGTGCGAAAACGCGTTTTAAGCATGCACATGCATCTTTTGGTAGACGCGGATGAAGTTTTCTGCAAAACCACAAGATGTGCATGCAAATGGTGCTTTTGGCAGAACGCGCACGTGGATTTCTACCAAACGACGTGCTAAGTATGCCGATGCTGCTCTTTTTAGCACCCGCGCACGCATTTGTGCGAAAACGCGTTTTAAGCATGCACATGCATCTTTTGGTAGACGCGGATGAAGTTTTCTGCAAAACCACAAGATGTGCATGCAAATGGTGCTTTTTGCAGAACGCGCACGTGGATTTCTACCAAACGACGTGCTAAGCATGCCGATGCTGCTCTTTTTAGCACCCGCGCACGGATTTGTGCGAAAACGCGTTTTAAGCATGCACATGCATCTTTTGGTAGACGCGGATGAAGTTTTCTGCAAAACCACAAGATGTGCATGCAAATGGTGCTTTTGGCAGAACGCGCACGTGGATTTCTACCAAACGACGTGCTAAGCATGCCGATGCTGCTCTTTTTAGCACCCGCGCACGCATTTGTGCGAAAACGCGTTTTAAGCATGCACATGCATCTTTTGGTAGACGCGGATGAAGTTTTCTGCAAAACCACAAGATGTGCATGCAAATGGTGCTTTTTGCAGAACGCGCACGTGGATTTCTACCAAACGACGTGCTAAGCATGCCGATGCTGCTATTTTTAGCACCTGCGCACGCATTTGTGCGAAAACGCGTTTTAAGCATGCACATGCATCTTTTGGTAGACGCGGATGAAGTTTTCTGCAAAACCACAAGATGTGCATGCAAATGGTGCTTTTGGCAGAACGCGCACGTGGATTTCTACCAAACGACGTGCTAAGCATGCCGATGCTGCTCTTTTTAGCACCCGCGCACGCATTTGTGCGAAAACGCGTTTTAAGCATGCACATGCATCTTTTGGTAGACGCGGATGAAGTTTTCTGCAAAACCACAAGATGTGCATGCAAATGGTGCTTTTTGCAGAACGCGCACGTGGATTTCTACCAAACAACGTGCTAAGCATGCCGATGCTGCTCTTTTTAGCACCCGCGCACGCATTTGTGCGAAAACGCGTTTTAAGCATGCACATGCATCTTTTGGTAGACGCGGATGAAGTTTTCTGCAAAACCACAAGATGTGCATGCAAATGGTGCTTTTTGCAGAACGCGCACGTGGATTTCTACCAAACAACGTGCTAAATATGCCGATGCTGCTCTTTTTAGCACCCGCGCACGCATTTGTGCGAAAACGCGTTTTAAGCATGCACATGCATCTTTTGGTAGACGCGGATGAAGTTTTCTGCAAAACCACAAGATGTGCATGCAAATGGTGCTTTTTGCAGAACGCGCACGTGGATTTCTACTAAACGACGTGCTAAGCATGCCGATGCTGCTCTTTTTAGCACCGGCGCACGGATTTGTGCGAAAACGCGTTTTAAGCATGCACATGCATCTTTTGGTAGACGCGGATGAAGTTTTCTGCAAAACCACAAGATGTGCATGCAAATGGTGCTTTTGGCAGAACGCGCACGTGGATTTCTACCAAACGACGTGCTAAGCATGCCGATGCTGCTCTTTTTAGCACCCGCGCACGCATTTGTGCGAAAACGCGTTTTAAGCATGCACATGCATCTTTTGGTAGACGCGGATGAAGTTTTCTGCAAAACCACAAGATGTGCATGCAAATGGTGCTTTTTGCAGAACGCGCACGTGGATTTCTACCAAACGACGTGCTAAGCATGCCGATGCTGCTCTTTTTAGCACCCGCGCACGGATTTGTGCGAAAACGCGTTTTAAGCATGCACATGCATCTTTTGGTAGACGCGGATGAAGTTTTCTGCAAAACCACAAGATGTGCATGCAAATGGTGCTTTTGGCAGAACGCGCACGTGGATTTCTACCAAACGACGTGCTAAGCATGCCGATGCTGCTATTTTTAGCACCCGCGCACGCATTTGTGCGAAAACGCGTTTTAAGCATGCACATGCATCTTTTGGTAGACGCGGATGAAGTTTTCTGCAAAACCACAAGATGTGCATGCAAATGGTGCTTTTTGCAGAACGCGCACGTGGATTTCTACCAAACGACGTGCTAAGCATGCCGATGCTGCTATTTTTAGCACCCGCGCACGCATTTGTGCGAAAACGCGTTTTAAGCATGCACATGCATCTTTTGGTAGACGCGGATGAAGTTTTCTGCAAAACCACAAGATGTGCATGCAAATGGTGCTTTTTGGAGAACGCGCACGTGGATTTCTACCAAACGACGTGCTAAGCATGCCGATGCTGCTCTTTTTAGCACCCGCGCACGCATTTGTGCGAAAACGCGTTTTAAGCATGCACATGCATCTTTTGGTAGACGCGGATGAAGTTTTCTGCAAAACCACAAGATGTGCATGCAAATGGTGCTTTTTGCAGAACGCTCACGTGGATTTCTACCAAACAACGTGCTAAATATGCCGATGCTGCTCTTTTTAGCACCCGCGCACGCATTTGTGCGAAAACGCGTTTTAAGCATGCACATGCATCTTTTGGTAGACGCGGATGAAGTTTTCTGCAAAACCACAAGATGTGCATGCAAATGGTGCTTTTTGCAGAACGCGCACGTGGATTTCTACCAAACGACGTGCTAAGCATGCCGATGCTGCTCTTTTTAGCACCCGCGCACGGATTTGTGCGAAAACGCGTTTTAAGCATGCACATGCATCTTTTGGTAGACGCGGATGAAGTTTTCTGCAAAACCACAAGATGTGCATGCAAATGGTGCTTTTGGCAGAACGCGCACGTGGATGTCTACCAAACGACGTGCTAAGCATGCCGATGCTGCTCTTTTTAGCACCCGCGCACGCATTTGTGCGAAAACGCGTTTTAAGCATGCACATGCATCTTTTGGTAGACGCGGATGAAGTTTTCTGCAAAACCACAAGATGTGCATGCAAATGGTGCTTTTTGCAGAACGCGCTGGTGGATTTCTACCAAACGACGTGCAAAGCATGCCGATGCTGCTCTTTTTAGCACCCGCGCACGCATTTGTGCGAAAACGCGTTTTAAGCATGCACATGCATCTTTTGGTAGACGCAGATGAAGTTTTCTGCAAAACCACAATATGTGCATGCAAATGGTGCTTTTTGCAGAACGCGCACGTGGATTTCTACCAAACGACGTGCTAAGCATGCCGATGCTGCTCTTTTTAGCACCCGCGCACGGATTTGTGCGAAAACGCGTTTTAAGCATGCACATGCATCTTTTGGTAGACGCGGATGAAGTTTTCTGCAAAACCACAAGATGTGCATGCAAATGGTGCTTTTGGCAGAACGCGCACGTGGATTTCTACCAAACGACGTGCTAAGCATGCCGATGCTGCTCTTTTTAGCACCCGCGCACGCATTTGTGCGAAAACGCGTTTTAAGCATGCACATGCATCTTTTGGTAGACGCGGATGAAGTTTTCAGCAAAACCACAAGATGTGCATGCAAATAGTGGTTTTTGCAGAACGCGCTCGTGGATTTCTACCAAACGACGTGCTAAGCATGCCGATGCTGCTCTTTTTAGCACCCGCGCACGCATTTGTGCGAAAACGCGTTTTAAGCATGCACATGCATCTTTTGGTAGACGCGGATGAAGTTTTCTGCAAAACCACAAGATGTGCATGCAAATGGTGCTTTTTGCAGAACGCGCACGTGGATTTCTACCAAACGACGTGCTAAGCATGCCGATGCTGCTATTTTTAGCACCCGCGCACGCATTTGTGCGAAAACGCGTTTAAGCATGCACATGCATCTTTTGGTAGACGCGGATGAAGTTTTCTGCAAAACCACAAGATGTGCATGCAAATGGTGCTTTTGCCAGAACGCGCACGTGGATTTCTACCAAACGACGTGCTAAGCATGCCGATGCTGCTCTTTTTAGCACCCGCGCACGCATTTGTGCGAAAACGCGTTTTAAGCATGCACATGCATCTTTTGGTAGACGCGGATGAAGTTTTCTGCAAAACCACAAGATGTGCATGCAAATGGTGCTTTTTGCAGAACGCGCACGTGGATTTCTACCAAACAACGTGCTAAGCATGCCGATGCTGCTCTTTTTAGCACCCGCGCACGCATTTGTGCGAAAACGCGTTTTAAGCATGCACATGCATCTTTTGGTAGACGCGGATGAAGTTTTCTGCAAAACCACAAGATGTGCATGCAAATGGTGCTTTTTGCAGAACGCGCACGTGGATTTCTACCAAACAACGTGCTAAATATGCCGATGCTGCTCTTTTTAGCACCCGCGCACGCATTTGTGCGAAAACGCGTTTTAAGCATGCACATGCATCTTTTGGTAGACGCGGATGAAGTTTTCTGCAAAACCACAAGATGTGCATGCAAATGGTGCTTTTTGCAGAACGCGCACGTGGATTTCTACTAAACGACGTGCTAAGCATGCCGATGCTGCTCTTTTTAGCACCGGCGCACGGATTTGTGCGAAAACGCGTTTTAAGCATGCACATGCATCTTTTGGTAGACGCGGATGAAGTTTTCTGCAAAACCACAAGATGTGCATGCAAATGGTGCTTTTGGCAGAACGCGCACGTGGATTTCTACCAAACGACGTGCTAAGCATGCCGATGCTGCTCTTTTTAGCACCCGCGCACGCATTTGTGCGAAAACGCGTTTTAAGCATGCACATGCATCTTTTGGTAGACGCGGATGAAGTTTTCTGCAAAACCACAAGATGTGCATGCAAATGGTGCTTTTTGCAGAACGCGCACGTGGATTTCTACCAAACGACGTGCTAAGCATGCCGATGCTGCTCTTTTTAGCACCCGCGCACGGATTTGTGCGAAAACGCGTTTTAAGCATGCACATGCATCTTTTGGTAGACGCGGATGAAGTTTTCTGCAAAACCACAAGATGTGCATGCAAATGGTGCTTTTGGCAGAACGCGCACGTGGATTTCTACCAAACGACGTGCTAAGCATGCCGATGCTGCTATTTTTAGCACCCGCGCACGCATTTGTGCGAAAACGCGTTTTAAGCATGCACATGCATCTTTTGGTAGACGCGGATGAAGTTTTCTGCAAAACCACAAGATGTGCATGCAAATGGTGCTTTTTGCAGAACGCGCACGTGGATTTCTACCAAACGACGTGCTAAGCATGCCGATGCTGCTATTTTTAGCACCCGCGCACGCATTTGTGCGAAAACGCGTTTTAAGCATGCACATGCATCTTTTGGTAGACGCGGATGAAGTTTTCTGCAAAACCACAAGATGTGCATGCAAATGGTGCTTTTTGCAGAACGCGCACGTGGATTTCTACCAAACGACGTGCTAAGCATGCCGATGCTGCTCTTTTTAGCACCCGCGCACGCATTTGTGCGAAAACGCGTTTTAAGCATGCACATGCATCTTTTGGTAGACGCGGATGAAGTTTTCTGCAAAACCACAAGATGTGCATGCAAATGGTGCTTTTTGCAGAACGCTCACGTGGATTTCTACCAAACAACGTGCTAAATATGCCGATGCTGCTCTTTTTAGCACCCGCGCACGCATTTGTGCGAAAACGCGTTTTAAGCATGCACATGCATCTTTTGGTAGACGCGGATGAAGTTTTCTGCAAAACCACAAGATGTGCATGCAAATGGTGCTTTTTGCAGAACGCGCACGTGGATTTCTACCAAACGACGTGCTAAGCATGCCGATGCTGCTCTTTTTAGCACCCGCGCACGGATTTGTGCGAAAACGCGTTTTAAGCATGCACATGCATCTTTTGGTAGACGCGGATGAAGTTTTCTGCAAAACCACAAGATGTGCATGCAAATGGTGCTTTTGGCAGAACGCGCACGTGGATGTCTACCAAACGACGTGCTAAGCATGCCGATGCTGCTCTTTTTAGCACCCGCGCACGCATTTGTGCGAAAACGCGTTTTAAGCATGCACATGCATCTTTTGGTAGACGCGGATGAAGTTTTCTGCAAAACCACAAGATGTGCATGCAAATGGTGCTTTTTGCAGAACGCGCTGGTGGATTTCTACCAAACGACGTGCAAAGCATGCCGATGCTGCTCTTTTTAGCACCCGCGCACGCATTTGTGCGAAAACGCGTTTTAAGCATGCACATGCATCTTTTGGTAGACACAGATGAAGTTTTCTGCAAAACCACAATATGTGCATGCAAATGGTGCTTTTTGCAGAACGCGCACGTGGATTTCTACCAAACGACGTGCTAAGCATGCCGATGCTGCTCTTTTTAGCACCCGCGCACGGATTTGTGCGAAAACGCGTTTTAAGCATGCACATGCATCTTTTGGTAGACGCGGATGAAGTTTTCTGCAAAACCACAAGATGTGCATGCAAATGGTGCTTTTGGCAGAACGCGCACGTGGATTTCTACCAAACGACGTGCTAAGCATGCCGATGCTGCTCTTTTTAGCACCCGCGCACGCATTTGTGCGAAAACGCGTTTTAAGCATGCACATGCATCTTTTGGTAGACGCGGATGAAGTTTTCTGCAAAACCACAAGATGTGCATGCAAATGGTGCTTTTTGCAGAACGCGCTCGTGGATTTCTACCAAACGACGTGCTAAGCATGCCGATGCTGCTCTTTTTAGCACCCGCGCACGCATTTGTGCGAAAACGCGTTTTAAGCATGCACATGCATCTTTTGGTAGACGCGGATGAAGTTTTCTGCAAAACCACAAGATGTGCATGCAAATGGTGCTTTTTGCAGAACGCGCACGTGGATTTCTACCAAACGACGTGCTAAGCATGCCGATGCTGCTATTTTTAGCACCCGCGCACGCATTTGTGCGAAAACGCGTTTAAGCATGCACATGCATCTTTTGGTAGACGCGGATGAAGTTTTCTGCAAAACCACAAGATGTGCATGCAAATGGTGCTTTTTGCAGAACGCGCACGTGGATTTCTACCAAACGACGTGCTAAGCATGCCGATGCTGCTATTTTTAGCACCCGCGCACGCATTTGTGCGAAAACGCGTTTTAAGCATGCACATGCATCTTTTGGTAGACGCGGATGAAGTTTTCTGCAAAACCACAAGATGTGCATGCAAATGGTGCTTTTTGCAGAACGCGCACGTGGATTTCTACCAAACGACGTGCTAAGCATGCCGATGCTGCTCTTTTTAGCACCCGCGCACGCATTTGTGCGAAAACGCGTTTTAAGCATGCACATGCATCTTTTGGTAGACGCGGATGAAGTTTTCTGCAAAACCACAAGATGTGCATGCAAATGGTGCTTTTTGCAGAACGCGCACATGGATTTCTACCAAACAACGTGCTAAATATGCCGATGCTGCTCTTTTTAGCACCCGCGCACGCATTTGTGCGAAAACGCGTTTTAAGCATGCACATGCATCTTTTGGTAGACGCGGATGAAGTTTTCTGCAAAACCACAAGATGTGCATGCAAATGGTGCTTTTTGCAGAACGCGCACGTGGATTTCTACCAAACGACGTGCTTAGCATGCCGATGCTGCTCTTTTTAGCACCCGCGCACGCATTTGTGCGAAAACGCGTTTTAAGCATGCACATGCATCTTTTGGTAGACGCGGATGAAGTTTTCTGCAAAACCACAAGATGTGCATGCAAATGGTGCTTTTTGCAGAACGCGCACGTGGATTTCTACCAAACAACGTGCTAAATATGCCGATGCTGCTCTTTTTAGCACCCGCGCACGCATTTGTGCGAAAACGCGTTTTAAGCATGCACATGCATCTTTTGGTAGACGCGGATGAAGTTTTCTGCAAAACCACAAGATGTGCATGCAAATGGTGCTTTTTGCAGAACGCGCACGTGGATTTCTACCAAACGACGTGCTAAGCATGCCGATGCTGCTCTTTTTAGCACCCGCGCACGGATTTGTGCGAAAACGCGTTTTAAGCATGCACATGCATCTTTTGGTAGACGCGGATGAAGTTTTCTGCAAAACCACAAGATGTGCATGCAAATGGTGCTTTTGGCAGAACGCGCACGTGGATGTCTACCAAACGGCGTGCTAAGCATGCCGATGCTGCTCTTTTTAGCACCCGCGCACGCATTTGTGCGAAAACGCGTTTTAAGCATGCACATGCATCTTTTGGTAGACGCGGATGAAGTTTTCTGCAAAACCACAAGATGTGCATGCAAATGGTGCTTTTTGCAGAACGCGCTGGTGGATTTCTACCAAACGACGTGCAAAGCATGCCGATGCTGCTCTTTTTAGCACCCGCGCACGCATTTGTGCGAAAACGCGTTTTAAGCATGCACATGCATCTTTTGGTAGACGCAGATATAAGTTTTCTGCAAAACCACAATATGTGCATGCAAATGGTGCTTTTTGCAGAACGCGCACGTGGATTTCTACCAAACGACGTGCTAAGCATGCCGATGCTGCTCTTTTTAGCACCCGCGCACGGATTTGTGCGAAAACGCGTTTTAAGCATGCACATGCATCTTTTGGTAGACGCGGATGAAGTTTTCTGCAAAACCACAAGATGTGCATGCAAATGGTGCTTTTGGCAGAACGCGCACGTGGATTTCTACCAAACGACGTGCTAAGCATGCCGATGCTGCTCTTTTTAGCACCCGCGCACGCATTTGTGCGAAAACGCGTTTTAAGCATGCACATGCATCTTTTGGTAGACGCGGATGAAGTTTTCTGCAAAACCACAAGATGTGCATGCAAATGGTGCTTTTTGCAGAACGCGCTCGTGGATTTCTACCAAACGACGTGCTAAGCATGCCGATGCTGCTCTTTTTAGCACCCGCGCACGCATTTGTGCGAAAACGCGTTTTAAGCATGCACATGCATCTTTTGGTAGACGCGGATGAAGTTTTCTGCAAAACCACAAGATGTGCATGCAAATGGTGCTTTTGGCAGAACGCGCACGTGGATTTCTACCAAACGACGTGCTAAGCATGCCGATGCTGCTCTTTTTAGCACCCGCGCACGCATTTGTGCGAAAACGCGTTTTAAGCATGCACATGCATCTTTTGGTAGACGCGGATGAAGTTTTCTGCAAAACCACAAGATGTGCATGCAAATGGTGCTTTTTGCAGAACGCGCTCGTGGATTTCTACCAAACGACGTGCTAAGCATGCCGATGCTGCTCTTTTTAGCACCCGCGCACGCATTTGTGCGAAAACGCGTTTTAAGCATGCACATGCATCTTTTGGTAGACGCGGATGAAGTTTTCTGCAAAACCACAAGATGTGCATGCAAATGGTGCTTTTTGCAGAACGCGCACGTGGATTTCTACCAAACGACGTGCTAAGCATGCCGATGCTGCTCTTTTTAGCACCCGCGCACGCATTTGTGCGAAAACGCGTTTTAAGCATGCACATGCATCTTTTGGTAGACGCGGATGAAGTTTTCTGCAAAACCACAAGATGTGCATGCAAATGGTGCTTTTTGCAGAACGCGCACGTGGATTTCTACCAAACGACGTGCTAAGCTTGCCGATGCTGCTCTTTTTAGCACCGGCGCACGGATTTGTGCGAAAACGCGTTTTAAGCATGCACATGCATCTTTTGGTAGACGCGGATGAAGTTTTCTGCAAAACCACAAGATGTGCATGCAAATGGTGCTTTGGCAGAACGCGCACGTGGATTTCTACCAAACGACGTGCTAAGCATGCCGATGCTGCTCTTTTTAGCACCCGCGCACGCATTTGTGCGAAAACGCGTTTTAAGCATGCACATGCATCTTTTGGTAGACGCGGATGAAGTTTTCTGCAAAACCACAAGATGTGCATGCAAATGGTGCTTTTTGCAGAACGCGCACGTGGATTTCTACCAAACGACGTGCTAAGCATGCCGATGCTGCTCTTTTTAGCACCCGCGCACGGATTTTTGCGAAAACGCGTTTTAAGCATGCACATGCATCTTTTGGTAGACGCGGATGAAGTTTTCTGCAAAACCACAAGATGTGCATGCAAATGGTGCTTTTGGCAGAACGCGCACGTGGATTTCTACCAAACGACGTGCTGAGCATGCAGATGCTGCTCTTTTTAGCACCCGCGCACGCATTTGTGCGAAAACGCGTTTTAAGCATGCACATGCATCTTTTGGTAGACGCGGATGAAGTTTTCTGCAAAACCACAAGATGTGCATGCAAATGGTGCTTTTTGCAGAACGCGCACGTGGATTTCTACCAAACGACGTGCTAAGCATGCCGATGCTGCTATTTTTAGCACCCGCGCACGCATTTGTGCGAAAACGCGTTTTAAGCATGCACATGCATCTTTTGGTAGACGCGGATGAAGTTTTCTGCAAAACCACAAGATGTGCATGCAAATGGTGCTTTTTGCAGAACGCGCACGTGGATTTCTACCAAACAACGTGCTAAGCATGCCGATGCTGCTATTTTTAGCACCCGCGCACGCATTTGTGCGAAAACGCGTTTTAAGCATGCACATGCATCTTTTGGTAGACGCGGATGAAGTTTTCTGCAAAACCACAAGATGTGCATGCAAATGGTGCTTTTTGCAGAACGCGCACGTGGATTTCTACCAAACGACGTGCTAAGCATGCCGATGCTGCTCTTTTTAGCACCCGCGCACGCATTTGTGCGAAAACGCGTTTTAAGCATGCACATGCATCTTTTGGTAGACGCGGATGAAGTTTTCTGCAAAACCACAAGATGTGCATGCAAATGGTGCTTTTTGCAGAACGCGCACGTGGATTTCTACCAAACGACGTGCTAAGCATGCCGATGCTGCTCTTTTTAGCACCCGCGCACGCATTTGTGCGAAAACGCGTTTTAAGCATGCACATGCATCTTTTGGTAGACGCGGATGAAGTTTTCTGCAAAACCACAAGATGTGCATGCAAATGGTGCTTTTTGCAGAACGCGCACATGGATTTCTACCAAACAACGTGCTAAATATGCCGATGCTGCTCTTTTTAGCACCCGCGCACGCATTTGTGCGAAAACGCGTTTTAAGCATGCACATGCATCTTTTGGTAGACGCGGATGAAGTTTTCTGCAAAACCACAAGATGTGCATGCAAATGGTGCTTTTTGCAGAACGCGCACGTGGATTTCTACCAAACGACGTGCTTAGCATGCCGATGCTGCTCTTTTTAGCACCCGCGCACGCATTTGTGCGAAAACGCGTTTTAAGCATGCACATGCATCTTTTGGTAGACGCGGATGAAGTTTTCTGCAAAACCACAAGATGTGCATGCAAATGGTGCTTTTTGCAGAACGCGCACGTGGATTTCTACCAAACAACGTGCTAAATATGCCGATGCTGCTCTTTTTAGCACCCGCGCACGCATTTGTGCGAAAACGCGTTTTAAGCATGCACATGCATCTTTTGGTAGACGCGGATGAAGTTTTCTGCAAAACCACAAGATGTGCATGCAAATGGTGCTTTTTGCAGAACGCGCACGTGGATTTCTACCAAACGACGTGCTAAGCATGCCGATGCTGCTCTTTTTAGCACCCGCGCACGGATTTGTGCGAAAACGCGTTTTAAGCATGCACATGCATCTTTTGGTAGACGCGGATGAAGTTTTCTGCAAAACCACAAGATGTGCATGCAAATGGTGCTTTTGGCAGAACGCGCACGTGGATGTCTACCAAACGGCGTGCTAAGCATGCCGATGCTGCTCTTTTTAGCACCCGCGCACGCATTTGTGCGAAAACGCGTTTTAAGCATGCACATGCATCTTTTGGTAGACGCGGATGAAGTTTTCTGCAAAACCACAAGATGTGCATGCAAATGGTGCTTTTTGCAGAACGCGCTGGTGGATTTCTACCAAACGACGTGCAAAGCATGCCGATGCTGCTCTTTTTAGCACCCGCGCACGCATTTGTGCGAAAACGCGTTTTAAGCATGCACATGCATCTTTTGGTAGACGCAGATATAAGTTTTCTGCAAAACCACAATATGTGCATGCAAATGGTGCTTTTTGCAGAACGCGCACGTGGATTTCTACCAAACGACGTGCTAAGCATGCCGATGCTGCTCTTTTTAGCACCCGCGCACGGATTTGTGCGAAAACGCGTTTTAAGCATGCACATGCATCTTTTGGTAGACGCGGATGAAGTTTTCTGCAAAACCACAAGATGTGCATGCAAATGGTGCTTTTGGCAGAACGCGCACGTGGATTTCTACCAAACGACGTGCTAAGCATGCCGATGCTGCTCTTTTTAGCACCCGCGCACGCATTTGTGCGAAAACGCGTTTTAAGCATGCACATGCATCTTTTGGTAGACGCGGATGAAGTTTTCTGCAAAACCACAAGATGTGCATGCAAATGGTGCTTTTTGCAGAACGCGCTCGTGGATTTCTACCAAACGACGTGCTAAGCATGCCGATGCTGCTCTTTTTAGCACCCGCGCACGCATTTGTGCGAAAACGCGTTTTAAGCATGCACATGCATCTTTTGGTAGACGCGGATGAAGTTTTCTGCAAAACCACAAGATGTGCATGCAAATGGTGCTTTTGGCAGAACGCGCACGTGGATTTCTACCAAACGACGTGCTAAGCATGCCGATGCTGCTCTTTTTAGCACCCGCGCACGCATTTGTGCGAAAACGCGTTTTAAGCATGCACATGCATCTTTTGGTAGACGCGGATGAAGTTTTCTGCAAAACCACAAGATGTGCATGCAAATGGTGCTTTTTGCAGAACGCGCTCGTGGATTTCTACCAAACGACGTGCTAAGCATGCCGATGCTGCTCTTTTTAGCACCCGCGCACGCATTTGTGCGAAAACGCGTTTTAAGCATGCACATGCATCTTTTGGTAGACGCGGATGAAGTTTTCTGCAAAACCACAAGATGTGCATGCAAATGGTGCTTTTTGCAGAACGCGCACGTGGATTTCTACCAAACGACGTGCTAAGCATGCCGATGCTGCTCTTTTTAGCACCCGCGCACGCATTTGTGCGAAAACGCGTTTTAAGCATGCACATGCATCTTTTGGTAGACGCGGATGAAGTTTTCTGCAAAACCACAAGATGTGCATGCAAATGGTGCTTTTTGCAGAACGCGCACGTGGATTTCTACCAAACGACGTGCTAAGCTTGCCGATGCTGCTCTTTTTAGCACCGGCGCACGGATTTGTGCGAAAACGCGTTTTAAGCATGCACATGCATCTTTTGGTAGACGCGGATGAAGTTTTCTGCAAAACCACAAGATGTGCATGCAAATGGTGCTTTGGCAGAACGCGCACGTGGATTTCTACCAAACGACGTGCTAAGCATGCCGATGCTGCTCTTTTTAGCACCCGCGCACGCATTTGTGCGAAAACGCGTTTTAAGCATGCACATGCATCTTTTGGTAGACGCGGATGAAGTTTTCTGCAAAACCACAAGATGTGCATGCAAATGGTGCTTTTTGCAGAACGCGCACGTGGATTTCTACCAAACGACGTGCTAAGCATGCCGATGCTGCTCTTTTTAGCACCCGCGCACGGATTTTTGCGAAAACGCGTTTTAAGCATGCACATGCATCTTTTGGTAGACGCGGATGAAGTTTTCTGCAAAACCACAAGATGTGCATGCAAATGGTGCTTTTGGCAGAACGCGCACGTGGATTTCTACCAAACGACGTGCTGAGCATGCAGATGCTGCTCTTTTTAGCACCCGCGCACGCATTTGTGCGAAAACGCGTTTTAAGCATGCACATGCATCTTTTGGTAGACGCGGATGAAGTTTTCTGCAAAACCACAAGATGTGCATGCAAATGGTGCTTTTTGCAGAACGCGCACGTGGATTTCTACCAAACGACGTGCTAAGCATGCCGATGCTGCTATTTTTAGCACCCGCGCACGCATTTGTGCGAAAACGCGTTTTAAGCATGCACATGCATCTTTTGGTAGACGCGGATGAAGTTTTCTGCAAAACCACAAGATGTGCATGCAAATGGTGCTTTTTGCAGAACGCGCACGTGGATTTCTACCAAACAACGTGCTAAGCATGCCGATGCTGCTATTTTTAGCACCCGCGCACGCATTTGTGCGAAAACGCGTTTTAAGCATGCACATGCATCTTTTGGTAGACGCGGATGAAGTTTTCTGCAAAACCACAAGATGTGCATGCAAATGGTGCTTTTTGCAGAACGCGCACGTGGATTTCTACCAAACGACGTGCTAAGCATGCCGATGCTGCTCTTTTTAGCACCCGCGCACGCATTTGTGCGAAAACGCGTTTTAAGCATGCACATGCATCTTTTGGTAGACGCGGATGAAGTTTTCTGCAAAACCACAAGATGTGCATGCAAATGGTGCTTTTTGCAGAACGCGCACGTGGATTTCTACCAAACGACGTGCTAAGCATGCCGATGCTGCTCTTTTTAGCACCCGCACACGGATTTGTGCGAAAACGCGTTTTAAGCATGCACATGCATCTTTTGGTAGACGCGGATGAAGTTTTCTGCAAAACCACAAGATGTGCATGCAAATGGTGCTTTTGGCAGAACGCGCACGTGGATATCTACCAAACGACGTGCTAAATATGCCGATGCTGCTCTTTTTAGCACCCGCGCACGCATTTGTGCGAAAACGCGTTTTAAGCATGCACATGCATCTTTTGGTAGACGCGGATGAAGTTTTCTGCAAAACCACAAGATGTGCATGCAAATGGTGCTTTTTGCAGAACGCGCACGTGGATTTCTACCAAACGACGTGCTAAGCTTGCCGATGCTGCTCTTTTTAGCACCGGCGCACGGATTTGTGCGAAAACGCGTTTTAAGCATGCACATGCATCTTTTGGTAGACGCGGATGAAGTTTTCTGCAAAACCACAAGATGTGCATGCAAATGGTGCTTTGGCAGAACGCGCACGTGGATTTCTACCAAACGACGTGCTAAGCATGCCGATGCTGCTCTTTTTAGCACCCGCGCACGCATTTGTGCGAAAACGCGTTTTAAGCATGCACATGCATCTTTTGGTAGACGCGGATGAAGTTTTCTGCAAAACCACAAGATGTGCATGCAAATGGTGCTTTTTGCAGAACGCGCACGTGGATTTCTACCAAACGACGTGCTAAGCATGCCGATGCTGCTCTTTTTAGCACCCGCGCACGGATTTTTGCGAAAACGCGTTTTAAGCATGCACATGCATCTTTTGGTAGACGCGGATGAAGTTTTCTGCAAAACCACAAGATGTGCATGCAAATGGTGCTTTTGGCAGAACGCGCACGTGGATTTCTACCAAACGACGTGCTGAGCATGCAGATGCTGCTCTTTTTAGCACCCGCGCACGCATTTGTGCGAAAACGCGTTTTAAGCATGCACATGCATCTTTTGGTAGACGCGGATGAAGTTTTCTGCAAAACCACAAGATGTGCATGCAAATGGTGCTTTTTGCAGAACGCGCACGTGGATTTCTACCAAACGACGTGCTAAGCATGCCGATGCTGCTATTTTTAGCACCCGCGCACGCATTTGTGCGAAAACGCGTTTTAAGCATGCACATGCATCTTTTGGTAGACGCGGATGAAGTTTTCTGCAAAACCACAAGATGTGCATGCAAATGGTGCTTTTTGCAGAACGCGCACGTGGATTTCTACCAAACGACGTGCTAAGCATGCCGATGCTGCTATTTTTAGCACCCGCGCACGCATTTGTGCGAAAACGCGTTTTAAGCATGCACATGCATCTTTTGGTAGACGCGGATGAAGTTTTCTGCAAAACCACAAGATGTGCATGCAAATGGTGCTTTTTGCAGAACGCGCACGTGGATTTCTACCAAACGACGTGCTAAGCATGCCGATGCTGCTCTTTTTAGCACCCGCGCACGCATTTGTGCGAAAACGCGTTTTAAGCATGCACATGCATCTTTTGGTAGACGCGGATGAAGTTTTCTGCAAAACCACAAGATGTGCATGCAAATGGTGCTTTTTGCAGAACGCGCACGTGGATTTCTACCAAACGACGTGCTAAGCATGCCGATGCTGCTCTTTTTAGCACCCGCACACGGATTTGTGCGAAAACGCGTTTTAAGCATGCACATGCATCTTTTGGTAGACGCGGATGAAGTTTTCTGCAAAACCACAAGATGTGCATGCAAATGGTGCTTTTGGCAGAACGCGCACGTGGATATCTACCAAACGACGTGCTAAATATGCCGATGCTGCTCTTTTTAGCACCCGCGCACGCATTTGTGCGAAAACGCGTTTTAAGCATGCACATGCATCTTTTGGTAGACGCGGATGAAGTTTTCTGCAAAACCACAAGATGTGCATGCAAATGGTGCTTTTTGCAGAACGCGCACGTGGATTTCTACCAAACGACGTGCTAAGCATGCCGATGCTGCTCTTTTTAGCACCCGCGCACGGATTTGTGCGAAAACGCGTTTTAAGCATGCACATGCATCTTTTGGTAGACGCGGATGAAGTTTTCTGCAAAACCACAAGATGTGCATGCAAATGGTGCTTTTGGCAGAACGCGCACGTGGATGTCTACCAAACGACGTGCTAAGCATGCCGATGCTGCTCTTTTTAGCACCCGCGCACGCATTTGTGCGAAAACGCGTTTTAAGCATGCACATGCATCTTTTGGTAGACGCGGATGAAGTTTTCTGCAAAACCACAAGATGTGCATGCAAATGGTGCTTTTTGCAGAACGCGCTGGTGGATTTCTACCAAACGACGTGCAAAGCATGCCGATGCTGCTCTTTTTAGCACCCGCGCACGCATTTGTGCGAAAACGCGTTTTAAGCATGCACATGCATCTTTTGGTAGACGCAGATGAAGTTTTCTGCAAAACCACAATATGTGCATGCAAATGGTGCTTTTTGCAGAACGCGCACGTGGATTTCTACCAAACGACGTGCTAAGCATGCCGATGCTGCTCTTTTTAGCACCCGCGCACGGATTTGTGCGAAAACGCGTTTTAAGCATGCACATGCATCTTTTGGTAGACGCGGATGAAGTTTTCTGCAAAACCACAAGATGTGCATGCAAATGGTGCTTTTGGCAGAACGCGCACGTGGATTTCTACCAAACGACGTGCTAAGCATGCCGATGCTGCTCTTTTTAGCACCCGCGCACGCATTTGTGCGAAAACGCGTTTTAAGCATGCACATGCATCTTTTGGTAGACGCGGATGAAGTTTTCTGCAAAACCACAAGATGTGCATGCAAATGGTGGTTTTTGCAGAACGCGCTCGTGGATTTCTACCAAACGACGTGCTAAGCATGCCGATGCTGCTCTTTTTAGCACCCGCGCACGCATTTGTGCGAAAACGCGTTTTAAGCATGCACATGCATCTTTTGGTAGACGCGGATGAAGTTTTCTGCAAAACCACAAGATGTGCATGCAAATGGTGCTTTTTGCAGAACGCGCACGTGGATTTCTACCAAACGACGTGCTAAGCATGCCGATGCTGCTATTTTTAGCACCCGCGCACGCATTTGTGCGAAAACGCGTTTAAGCATGCACATGCATCTTTTGGTAGACGCGGATGAAGTTTTCTGCAAAACCACAAGATGTGCATGCAAATGGTGCTTTTTGCAGAACGCGCACGTGGATTTCTACCAAACGACGTGCTAAGCATGCCGATGCTGCTATTTTTAGCACCCGCGCACGCATTTGTGCGAAAACGCGTTTAAGCATGCACATGCATCTTTTGGTAGACGCGGATGAAGTTTTCTGCAAAACCACAAGATGTGCATGCAAATGGTGCTTTTGCCAGAACGCGCACGTGGATTTCTACCAAACGACGTGCTAAGCATGCCGATGCTGCTCTTTTTAGCACCCGCGCACGCATTTGTGCGAAAACGCGTTTTAAGCATGCACATGCATCTTTTGGTAGACGCGGATGAAGTTTTCTGCAAAACCACAAGATGTGCATGCAAATGGTGCTTTTTGCAGAACGCGCACGTGGATTTCTACCAAACAACGTGCTAAGCATGCCGATGCTGCTCTTTTTAGCACCCGCGCACGCATTTGTGCGAAAACGCGTTTTAAGCATGCACATGCATCTTTTGGTAGACGCGGATGAAGTTTTCTGCAAAACCACAAGATGTGCATGCAAATGGTGCTTTTTGCAGAACGCGCACGTGGATTTCTACCAAACGACGTGCTAAGCATGCCGATGCTGCTCTTTTTAGCACCCGCGCACGGATTTGTGCGAAAACGCGTTTTAAGCATGCACATGCATCTTTTGGTAGACGCGGATGAAGTTTTCTGCAAAACCACAAGATGTGCATGCAAATGGTGCTTTTGGCAGAACGCGCACGTGGATGTCTACCAAACGACGTGCTAAGCATGCCGATGCTGCTCTTTTTAGCACCCGCGCACGCATTTGTGCGAAAACGCGTTTTAAGCATGCACATGCATCTTTTGGTAGACGCGGATGAAGTTTTCTGCAAAACCACAAGATGTGCATGCAAATGGTGCTTTTTGCAGAACGCGCTGGTGGATTTCTACCAAACGACGTGCAAAGCATGCCGATGCTGCTCTTTTTAGCACCCGCGCACGCATTTGTGCGAAAACGCGTTTTAAGCATGCACATGCATCTTTTGGTAGACGCAGATGAAGTTTTCTGCAAAACCACAATATGTGCATGCAAATGGTGCTTTTTGCAGAACGCGCACGTGGATTTCTACCAAACGACGTGCTAAGCATGCCGATGCTGCTCTTTTTAGCACCCGCGCACGGATTTGTGCGAAAACGCGTTTTAAGCATGCACATGCATCTTTTGGTAGACGCGGATGAAGTTTTCTGCAAAACCACAAGATGTGCATGCAAATGGTGCTTTTGGCAGAACGCGCACGTGGATTTCTACCAAACGACGTGCTAAGCATGCCGATGCTGCTCTTTTTAGCACCCGCGCACGCATTTGTGCGAAAACGCGTTTTAAGCATGCACATGCATCTTTTGGTAGACGCGGATGAAGTTTTCTGCAAAACCACAAGATGTGCATGCAAATGGTGGTTTTTGCAGAACGCGCTCGTGGATTTCTACCAAACGACGTGCTAAGCATGCCGATGCTGCTCTTTTTAGCACCCGCGCACGCATTTGTGCGAAAACGCGTTTTAAGCATGCACATGCATCTTTTGGTAGACGCGGATGAAGTTTTCTGCAAAACCACAAGATGTGCATGCAAATGGTGCTTTTTGCAGAACGCGCACGTGGATTTCTACCAAACGACGTGCTAAGCATGCCGATGCTGCTATTTTTAGCACCCGCGCACGCATTTGTGCGAAAACGCGTTTAAGCATGCACATGCATCTTTGGTAGACGCGGATGAAGTTTTCTGCAAAACCACAAGATGTGCATGCAAATGGTGCTTTTGCCAGAACGCGCACGTGGATTTCTACCAAACGACGTGCTAAGCATGCCGATGCTGCTCTTTTTAGCACCCGCGCACGCATTTGTGCGAAAACGCGTTTTAAGCATGCACATGCATCTTTTGGTAGACGCGGATGAAGTTTTCTGCAAAACCACAAGATGTGCATGCAAATGGTGCTTTTTGCAGAACGCGCACGTGGATTTCTACCAAACAACGTGCTAAGCATGCCGATGCTGCTCTTTTTAGCACCCGCGCACGCATTTGTGCGAAAACGCGTTTTAAGCATGCACATGCATCTTTTGGTAGACGCGGATGAAGTTTTCTGCAAAACCACAAGATGTGCATGCAAATGGTGCTTTTTGCAGAACGCGCACGTGGATTTCTACCAAACAACGTGCTAAATATGCCGATGCTGCTCTTTTTAGCACCCGCGCACGCATTTGTGCGAAAACGCGTTTTAAGCATGCACATGCATCTTTTGGTAGACGCGGATGAAGTTTTCTGCAAAACCACAAGATGTGCATGCAAATGGTGCTTTTTGCAGAACGCGCACGTGGATTTCTACTAAACGACGTGCTAAGCATGCCGATGCTGCTCTTTTTAGCACCGGCGCACGGATTTGTGCGAAAACGCGTTTTAAGCATGCACATGCATCTTTTGGTAGACGCGGATGAAGTTTTCTGCAAAACCACAAGATGTGCATGCAAATGGTGCTTTTGGCAGAACGCGCACGTGGATTTCTACCAAACGACGTGCTAAGCATGCCGATGCTGCTCTTTTTAGCACCCGCGCACGCATTTGTGCGAAAACGCGTTTTAAGCATGCACATGCATCTTTTGGTAGACGCGGATGAAGTTTTCTGCAAAACCACAAGATGTGCATGCAAATGGTGCTTTTTGCAGAACGCGCACGTGGATTTTCTACCAAACGACGTGCTAAGCATGCCGATGCTGCTCTTTTTAGCACCCGCGCACGGATTTGTGCGAAAACGCGTTTTAAGCATGCACATGCATCTTTTGGTAGACGCGGATGAAGTTTTCTGCAAAACCACAAGATGTGCATGCAAATGGTGCTTTTGGCAGAACGCGCACGTGGATTTCTACCAAACGACGTGCTAAGCATGCCGATGCTGCTATTTTTAGCACCCGCGCACGCATTTGTGCGAAAACGCGTTTTAAGCATGCACATGCATCTTTTGGTAGACGCGGATGAAGTTTTCTGCAAAACCACAAGATGTGCATGCAAATGGTGCTTTTTGCAGAACGCGCACGTGGATTTCTACCAAACGACGTGCTAAGCATGCCGATGCTGCTATTTTTAGCACCCGCGCACGCATTTGTGCGAAAACGCGTTTTAAGCATGCACATGCATCTTTTGGTAGACGCGGATGAAGTTTTCTGCAAAACCACAAGATGTGCATGCAAATGGTGCTTTTTGCAGAACGCGCACGTGGATTTCTACCAAACGACGTGCTAAGCATGCCGATGCTGCTCTTTTTAGCACCCGCGCACGCATTTGTGCGAAAACGCGTTTTAAGCATGCACATGCATCTTTTGGTAGACGCGGATGAAGTTTTCTGCAAAACCACAAGATGTGCATGCAAATGGTGCTTTTTGCAGAACGCTCACGTGGATTTCTACCAAACAACGTGCTAAATATGCCGATGCTGCTCTTTTTAGCACCCGCGCACGCATTTGTGCGAAAACGCGTTTTAAGCATGCACATGCATCTTTTGGTAGACGCGGATGAAGTTTTCTGCAAAACCACAAGATGTGCATGCAAATGGTGCTTTTTGCAGAACGCGCACGTGGATTTCTACCAAACGACGTGCTAAGCATGCCGATGCTGCTCTTTTTAGCACCCGCGCACGGATTTGTGCGAAAACGCGTTTTAAGCATGCACATGCATCTTTTGGTAGACGCGGATGAAGTTTTCTGCAAAACCACAAGATGTGCATGCAAATGGTGCTTTTGGCAGAACGCGCACGTGGATGTCTACCAAACGACGTGCTAAGCATGCCGATGCTGCTCTTTTTAGCACCCGCGCACGCATTTGTGCGAAAACGCGTTTTAAGCATGCACATGCATCTTTTGGTAGACGCGGATGAAGTTTTCTGCAAAACCACAAGATGTGCATGCAAATGGTGCTTTTTGCAGAACGCGCTGGTGGATTTCTACCAAACGACGTGCAAAGCATGCCGATGCTGCTCTTTTTAGCACCCGCGCACGCATTTGTGCGAAAACGCGTTTTAAGCATGCACATGCATCTTTTGGTAGACGCAGATGAAGTTTTCTGCAAAACCACAATATGTGCATGCAAATGGTGCTTTTTGCAGAACGCGCACGTGGATTTCTACCAAACGACGTGCTAAGCATGCCGATGCTGCTCTTTTTAGCACCCGCGCACGGATTTGTGCGAAAACGCGTTTTAAGCATGCACATGCATCTTTTGGTAGACGCGGATGAAGTTTTCTGCAAAACCACAAGATGTGCATGCAAATGGTGCTTTTGGCAGAACGCGCACGTGGATTTCTACCAAACGACGTGCTAAGCATGCCGATGCTGCTCTTTTTAGCACCCGCGCACGCATTTGTGCGAAAACGCGTTTTAAGCATGCACATGCATCTTTTGGTAGACGCGGATGAAGTTTTCTGCAAAACCACAAGATGTGCATGCAAATGGTGCTTTTGGCAGAACGCGCACGTGGATTTCTACCAAACGACGTGCTAAGCATGCCGATGCTGCTCTTTTTAGCACCCGCGCACGCATTTGTGCGAAAACGCGTTTTAAGCATGCACATGCATCTTTTGGTAGACGCGGATG
Organism: Dermacentor andersoni; assembly: GCF_023375885.2. Taxonomy (NCBI): domain Eukaryota; kingdom Metazoa; phylum Arthropoda; class Arachnida; order Ixodida; family Ixodidae; genus Dermacentor; species Dermacentor andersoni. Next base: position 22,933 of record NW_027315113.1, on the reverse strand, counting down.
AAGTTTTCTGCAAAACCACAAGATGTGCATGCAAATGGTGCTTTTTGCAGAACGCGCACGTGGATTTCTACCAAACGACGTGCTAAGCATGCCGATGCTGCTCTTTTTAGCACCCGCGCACGGATTTGTGCGAAAACGCGTTTTAAGCATGCACATGCATCTTTTGGTAGACGCGGATGAAGTTTTCTGCAAAACCACAAGATGTGCATGCAAATGGTGCTTTTGGCAGAACGCGCACGTGGATTTCTACCAAACGACGTGCTAAGCATGCCGATGCTGCTATTTTTAGCACCCGCGCACGCATTTGTGCGAAAACGCGTTTTAAGCATGCACATGCATCTTTTGGTAGACGCGGATGAAGTTTTCTGCAAAACCACAAGATGTGCATGCAAATGGTGCTTTTTGCAGAACGCGCACGTGGATTTCTACCAAACGACGTGCTAAGCATGCCGATGCTGCTATTTTTAGCACCCGCGCACGCATTTGTGCGAAAACGCGTTTTAAGCATGCACATGCATCTTTTGGTAGACGCGGATGAAGTTTTCTGCAAAACCACAAGATGTGCATGCAAATGGTGCTTTTTGCAGAACGCGCACGTGGATTTCTACCAAACGACGTGCTAAGCATGCCGATGCTGCTCTTTTTAGCACCCGCGCACGCATTTGTGCGAAAACGCGTTTTAAGCATGCACATGCATCTTTTGGTAGACGCGGATGAAGTTTTCTGCAAAACCACAAGATGTGCATGCAAATGGTGCTTTTTGCAGAACGCTCACGTGGATTTCTACCAAACAACGTGCTAAATATGCCGATGCTGCTCTTTTTAGCACCCGCGCACGCATTTGTGCGAAAACGCGTTTTAAGCATGCACATGCATCTTTTGGTAGACGCGGATGAAGTTTTCTGCAAAACCACAAGATGTGCATGCAAATGGTGCTTTTTGCAGAACGCGCACGTGGATTTCTACCAAACGACGTGCTAAGCATGCCGATGCTGCTCTTTTTAGCACCCGCGCACGGATTTGTGCGAAAACGCGTTTTAAGCATGCACATGCATCTTTTGGTAGACGCGGATGAAGTTTTCTGCAAAACCACAAGATGTGCATGCAAATGGTGCTTTTGGCAGAACGCGCACGTGGATGTCTACCAAACGACGTGCTAAGCATGCCGATGCTGCTCTTTTTAGCACCCGCGCACGCATTTGTGCGAAAACGCGTTTTAAGCATGCACATGCATCTTTTGGTAGACGCGGATGAAGTTTTCTGCAAAACCACAAGATGTGCATGCAAATGGTGCTTTTTGCAGAACGCGCTGGTGGATTTCTACCAAACGACGTGCAAAGCATGCCGATGCTGCTCTTTTTAGCACCCGCGCACGCATTTGTGCGAAAACGCGTTTTAAGCATGCACATGCATCTTTTGGTAGACGCAGATGAAGTTTTCTGCAAAACCACAATATGTGCATGCAAATGGTGCTTTTTGCAGAACGCGCACGTGGATTTCTACCAAACGACGTGCTAAGCATGCCGATGCTGCTCTTTTTAGCACCCGCGCACGGATTTGTGCGAAAACGCGTTTTAAGCATGCACATGCATCTTTTGGTAGACGCGGATGAAGTTTTCTGCAAAACCACAAGATGTGCATGCAAATGGTGCTTTTGGCAGAACGCGCACGTGGATTTCTACCAAACGACGTGCTAAGCATGCCGATGCTGCTCTTTTTAGCACCCGCGCACGCATTTGTGCGAAAACGCGTTTTAAGCATGCACATGCATCTTTTGGTAGACGCGGATGAAGTTTTCTGCAAAACCACAAGATGTGCATGCAAATGGTGCTTTTTGCAGAACGCGCTCGTGGATTTCTACCAAACGACGTGCTAAGCATGCCGATGCTGCTCTTTTTAGCACCCGCGCACGCATTTGTGCGAAAACGCGTTTTAAGCATGCACATGCATCTTTTGGTAGACGCGGATGAAGTTTTCTGCAAAACCACAAGATGTGCATGCAAATGGTGCTTTTTGCAGAACGCGCACGTGGATTTCTACCAAACGACGTGCTAAGCATGCCGATGCTGCTATTTTTAGCACCCGCGCACGCATTTGTGCGAAAACGCGTTTAAGCATGCACATGCATCTTTTGGTAGACGCGGATGAAGTTTTCTGCAAAACCACAAGATGTGCATGCAAATGGTGCTTTTTGCAGAACGCGCACGTGGATTTCTACCAAACGACGTGCTAAGCATGCCGATGCTGCTATTTTTAGCACCCGCGCACGCATTTGTGCGAAAACGCGTTTTAAGCATGCACATGCATCTTTTGGTAGACGCGGATGAAGTTTTCTGCAAAACCACAAGATGTGCATGCAAATGGTGCTTTTTGCAGAACGCGCACGTGGATTTCTACCAAACGACGTGCTAAGCATGCCGATGCTGCTCTTTTTAGCACCCGCGCACGCATTTGTGCGAAAACGCGTTTTAAGCATGCACATGCATCTTTTGGTAGACGCGGATGAAGTTTTCTGCAAAACCACAAGATGTGCATGCAAATGGTGCTTTTTGCAGAACGCGCACATGGATTTCTACCAAACAACGTGCTAAATATGCCGATGCTGCTCTTTTTAGCACCCGCGCACGCATTTGTGCGAAAACGCGTTTTAAGCATGCACATGCATCTTTTGGTAGACGCGGATGAAGTTTTCTGCAAAACCACAAGATGTGCATGCAAATGGTGCTTTTTGCAGAACGCGCACGTGGATTTCTACCAAACGACGTGCTTAGCATGCCGATGCTGCTCTTTTTAGCACCCGCGCACGCATTTGTGCGAAAACGCGTTTTAAGCATGCACATGCATCTTTTGGTAGACGCGGATGAAGTTTTCTGCAAAACCACAAGATGTGCATGCAAATGGTGCTTTTTGCAGAACGCGCACGTGGATTTCTACCAAACAACGTGCTAAATATGCCGATGCTGCTCTTTTTAGCACCCGCGCACGCATTTGTGCGAAAACGCGTTTTAAGCATGCACATGCATCTTTTGGTAGACGCGGATGAAGTTTTCTGCAAAACCACAAGATGTGCATGCAAATGGTGCTTTTTGCAGAACGCGCACGTGGATTTCTACCAAACGACGTGCTAAGCATGCCGATGCTGCTCTTTTTAGCACCCGCGCACGGATTTGTGCGAAAACGCGTTTTAAGCATGCACATGCATCTTTTGGTAGACGCGGATGAAGTTTTCTGCAAAACCACAAGATGTGCATGCAAATGGTGCTTTTGGCAGAACGCGCACGTGGATGTCTACCAAACGGCTTGCTAAGCATGCCGATGCTGCTCTTTTTAGCACCCGCGCACGCATTTGTGCGAAAACGCGTTTTAAGCATGCACATGCATCTTTTGGTAGACGCGGATGAAGTTTTCTGCAAAACCACAAGATGTGCATGCAAATGGTGCTTTTTGCAGAACGCGCTGGTGGATTTCTACCAAACGACGTGCAAAGCATGCCGATGCTGCTCTTTTTAGCACCCGCGCACGCATTTGTGCGAAAACGCGTTTTAAGCATGCACATGCATCTTTTGGTAGACGCAGATATAAGTTTTCTGCAAAACCACAATATGTGCATGCAAATGGTGCTTTTTGCAGAACGCGCACGTGGATTTCTACCAAACGACGTGCTAAGCATGCCGATGCTGCTCTTTTTAGCACCCGCGCACGGATTTGTGCGAAAACGCGTTTTAAGCATGCACATGCATCTTTTGGTAGACGCGGATGAAGTTTTCTGCAAAACCACAAGATGTGCATGCAAATGGTGCTTTTGGCAGAACGCGCACGTGGATTTCTACCAAACGACGTGCTAAGCATGCCGATGCTGCTCTTTTTAGCACCCGCGCACGCATTTGTGCGAAAACGCGTTTTAAGCATGCACATGCATCTTTTGGTAGACGCGGATGAAGTTTTCTGCAAAACCACAAGATGTGCATGCAAATGGTGCTTTTTGCAGAACGCGCTCGTGGATTTCTACCAAACGACGTGCTAAGCATGCCGATGCTGCTCTTTTTAGCACCCGCGCACGCATTTGTGCGAAAACGCGTTTTAAGCATGCACATGCATCTTTTGGTAGACGCGGATGAAGTTTTCTGCAAAACCACAAGATGTGCATGCAAATGGTGCTTTTGGCAGAACGCGCACGTGGATTTCTACCAAACGACGTGCTAAGCATGCCGATGCTGCTCTTTTTAGCACCCGCGCACGCATTTGTGCGAAAACGCGTTTTAAGCATGCACATGCATCTTTTGGTAGACGCGGATGAAGTTTTCTGCAAAACCACAAGATGTGCATGCAAATGGTGCTTTTTGCAGAACGCGCTCGTGGATTTCTACCAAACGACGTGCTAAGCATGCCGATGCTGCTCTTTTTAGCACCCGCGCACGCATTTGTGCGAAAACGCGTTTTAAGCATGCACATGCATCTTTTGGTAGACGCGGATGAAGTTTTCTGCAAAACCACAAGATGTGCATGCAAATGGTGCTTTTTGCAGAACGCGCACGTGGATTTCTACCAAACGACGTGCTAAGCATGCCGATGCTGCTCTTTTTAGCACCCGCGCACGCATTTGTGCGAAAACGCGTTTTAAGCATGCACATGCATCTTTTGGTAGACGCGGATGAAGTTTTCTGCAAAACCACAAGATGTGCATGCAAATGGTGCTTTTTGCAGAACGCGCACGTGGATTTCTACCAAACGACGTGCTAAGCTTGCCGATGCTGCTCTTTTTAGCACCGGCGCACGGATTTGTGCGAAAACGCGTTTTAAGCATGCACATGCATCTTTTGGTAGACGCGGATGAAGTTTTCTGCAAAACCACAAGATGTGCATGCAAATGGTGCTTTGGCAGAACGCGCACGTGGATTTCTACCAAACGACGTGCTAAGCATGCCGATGCTGCTCTTTTTAGCACCCGCGCACGCATTTGTGCGAAAACGCGTTTTAAGCATGCACATGCATCTTTTGGTAGACGCGGATGAAGTTTTCTGCAAAACCACAAGATGTGCATGCAAATGGTGCTTTTTGCAGAACGCGCACGTGGATTTCTACCAAACGACGTGCTAAGCATGCCGATGCTGCTCTTTTTAGCACCCGCGCACGGATTTGTGCGAAAACGCGTTTTAAGCATGCACATGCATCTTTTGGTAGACGCGGATGAAGTTTTCTGCAAAACCACAAGATGTGCATGCAAATGGTGCTTTTGGCAGAACGCGCACGTGGATTTCTACCAAACGACGTGCTGAGCATGCAGATGCTGCTCTTTTTAGCACCCGCGCACGCATTTGTGCGAAAACGCGTTTTAAGCATGCACATGCATCTTTTGGTAGACGCGGATGAAGTTTTCTGCAAAACAACAAGATGTGCATGCAAATGGTGCTTTTTGCAGAACGCGCACGTGGATTTCTACCAAACGACGTGCTAAGCATGCCGATGCTGCTATTTTTAGCACCCGCGCACGCATTTGTGCGAAAACGCGTTTTAAGCATGCACATGCATCTTTTGGTAGACGCGGATGAAGTTTTCTGCAAAACCACAAGATGTGCATGCAAATGGTGCTTTTTGCAGAACGCGCACGTGGATTTCTACCAAACGACGTGCTAAGCATGCCGATGCTGCTATTTTTAGCACCCGCGCACGCATTTGTGCGAAAACGCGTTTTAAGCATGCACATGCATCTTTTGGTAGACGCGGATGAAGTTTTCTGCAAAACCACAAGATGTGCATGCAAATGGTGCTTTTTGCAGAACGCGCACGTGGATTTCTACCAAACGACGTGCTAAGCATGCCGATGCTGCTCTTTTTAGCACCCGCGCACGCATTTGTGCGAAAACGCGTTTTAAGCATGCACATGCATCTTTTGGTAGACGCGGATGAAGTTTTCTGCAAAACCACAAGATGTGCATGCAAATGGTGCTTTTTGCAGAACGCGCACGTGGATTTCTACCAAACAACGTGCTAAATATGCCGATGCTGCTCTTTTTAGCACCCGCGCACGCATTTGTGCGAAAACGCGTTTTAAGCATGCACATGCATCTTTTGGTAGACGCGGATGAAGTTTTCTGCAAAACCACAAGATGTGCATGCAAATGGTGCTTTTTGCAGAACGCGCACGTGGATTTCTACCAAACGACGTGCTAAGCATGCCGATGCTGCTCTTTTTAGCACCCGCACACGGATTTGTGCGAAAACGCGTTTTAAGCATGCACATGCATCTTTTGGTAGACGCGGATGAAGTTTTCTGCAAAACCACAAGATGTGCATGCAAATGGTGCTTTTGGCAGAACGCGCACGTGGATATCTACCAAACGACGTGCTAAGCATGCCGATGCTGCTCTTTTTAGCACCCGCGCACGCATTTGTGCGAAAACGCGTTTTAAGCATGCACATGCATCTTTTGGTAGACGCGGATGAAGTTTTCTGCAAAACCACAAGATGTGCATGCAAATGGTGCTTTTTGCAGAACGCGCTGGTGGATTTCTACCAAACGACGTGCAAAGCATGCCGATGCTGCTCTTTTTAGCACCCGCGCACGCATTTGTGCGAAAACGCGTTTTAAGCATGCACATGCATCTTTTGGTAGACGCAGATGAAGTTTTCTGCAAAACCACAAGATGTGCATGCAAATGGTGCTTTTTGCAGAACGCGCACGTGGATTTCTACCAAACGACGTGCTAAGCATGCCGATGCTGCTCTTTTTAGCACCCGCGCACGGATTTGTGCGAAAACGCGTTTTAAGCATGCACATGCATCTTTTGGTAGACGCGGATGAAGTTTTCTGCAAAACCACAAGATGTGCATGCAAATGGTGCTTTTGGCAGAACGCGCACGTGGATTTCTACCAAACGACGTGCTAAGCATGCCGATGCTGCTCTTTTTAGCACCCGCGCACGCATTTGTGCGAAAACGCGTTTTAAGCATGCACATGCATCTTTTGGTAGACGCGGATGAAGTTTTCTGCAAAACCACAAGATGTGCATGCAAATGGTGCTTTTTGCAGAACGCGCACGTGGATTTCTACCAAACGACGTGCTAAGCATGCCGATGCTGCTCTTTTTAGCACCCGCGCACGGATTTGTGCGAAAACGCGTTTTAAGCATGCACATGCATCTTTTGGTAGACGCGGATGAAGTTTTCTGCAAAACCACAAGATGTGCATGCAAATGGTGCTTTTGGCAGAACGCGCACGTGGATTTCTACCAAACGACGTGCTAAGCATGTCGATGCTGCTCTTTTTAGCATCCGCGCACGCGTTTGTGCGAAAACGCGTTTTAAGCATGCACATGCATCTTTTGGTAGACGCGGATGAAGTTTTCTGCAAAACCACAAGATGTGCATGCAAATGGTGCTTTTTGCAGAACGCGCACGTGGATTTCTACCAAACGACGTGCTAAGCATGCCGATGCTGCTCTTTTTAGCACCCGCGCACGCATTTGTGCGAAAACGCGTTTTAAGCATGCACATGCATCTTTTGGTAGACGCGGATGAAGTTTTCTGCAAAACCACAAGATGTGCATGCAAATGGTGCTTTTTGCAGAACGCGCACGTGGATTTCTACCAAACGACGTGCTAAGCATGCCGATGCTGCTCTTTTTAGCACCCGCGCACGCATTTGTGCGAAAACGCGTTTTAAGCATGCACATGCATCTTTTGGTAGACGCGGATGAAGTTTTCTGCAAAACCACAATATGTGCATGCAAATGGTGCTTTTTGCAGAACGCGCACGTGGATTTCTACCAAACGACGTGCTAAGCATGCCGATGCTGCTCTTTTTAGCACCCGCGCACGGATTTGTGCGAAAACGCGTTTTAAGCATGCACATGCATCTTTTGGTAGACGCGGATGAAGTTTTCTGCAAAACCACAAGATGTGCATGCAAATGGTGCTTTTGGCAGAACGCGCACGTGGATTTCTACCAAACGACGTGCTAAGCATGCCGATGCTGCTCTTTTTAGCACCCGCGCACGCATTTGTGCGAAAACGCGTTTTAAGCATGCACATGCATCTTTTGGTAGACGCGGATGAAGTTTTCTGCAAAACCACAAGATGTGCATGCAAATGGTGCTTTTTGCAGAACGCGCTCGTGGATTTCTACCAAACGACGTGCTAAGCATGCCGATGCTGCTCTTTTTAGCACCCGCGCACGCATTTGTGCGAAAACGCGTTTTAAGCATGCACATGCATCTTTTGGTAGACGCGGATGAAGTTTTCTGCAAAACCACAAGATGTGCATGCAAATGGTGCTTTTTGCAGAACGCGCACGTGGATTTCTACCAAACGACGTGCTAAGCATGCCGATGCTGCTCTTTTTAGCACCCGCGCACGGATTTGTGCGAAAACGCGTTTTAAGCATGCACATGCATCTTTTGGTAGACGCGGATGTTTTCTGCAAAACCACAAGATGTGCATGCAAATGGTGCTTTTGGCAGAACGCGCACGTGGATTTCTATCAAACGACGTGCTAAGCATGTCGATGCTGCTCTTTTTAGCATCCGCGCACGCATTTGTGCGAAAACGCGTTTTAAGCATGCACATGCATCTTTTGGTAGACGCGGATGAAGTTTTCTGCAAAACCACAAGATGTGCATGCAAATGGTGCTTTTTGCAGAACGCGCACGTGGATTTCTACCAAACGACGTGCTAAGCATGCCGATGCTGCTCTTTTTAGCACCCGCGCACGCATTTGTGCGAAAACGCGTTTTAAGCATGCACATGCATCTTTTGGTAGACGCGGATGAAGGTTTCTGCAAAACCACAAGATGTGCATGCAAATGGTGCTTTTTGCAGAACGCGCACGTGGATTTCTACCAAACGACGTGCTAAGCATGCCGATGCTGCTCTTTTTAGCACCCGCGCACGCATTTGTGCGAAAACGCGTTTTAAGCATGCACATGCATCTTTTGGTAGACGCGGATGAAGTTTTCTGCAAAACCACAAGATGTGCATGCAAATGGTGCTTTTGGCAGAACGCGCACGTGGATTTCTACCAAACGACGTGCTAAGCATGCCATCTGTCTCGCGTGTGTGCACCCGCGCACGCATTTGTGCGAAAACGCGTTTTAAGCATGCACATGCATCTTTTGGTAGACGCGGATGAAGTTTTCTGCAAAACCACAAGATGTGCATGCAAATGGTGCTTTTGGCAGAACGCGCACGTGGATTTCTACCAAACGACGTGCTAAGCATGCCGATGCTGCTCTTTTTAGCACCCGCGCACGCATTTGTGCGAAAACGCGTTTTAAGCATGCACATGCATCTTTTGGTAGACGCGGATGACGTTTTCTGCAAAACCACAAGATGTGCATGCAAATGGTGCTTTTTGCAGAACGCGCTCGTGGATTTCTACCAAACGACGTGCTAAGCATGCCGATGCTGCTCTTTTTAGCACCCGCGCACGCATTTGTGCGAAAACGCGTTTTTAAGCATGCACATGCATCTTTTGGTAGACGCGGATGAAGTTTTCTGCAAAACCACAAGATGTGCATGCAAATGGTGCTTTTTGCAGAACGCGCACGTGGATTTCTACCAAACGACGTGCTAAGCATGCCGCTGCTGCTCTTTTTAGCACCCGCGCACGGATTTGTGCGAAAACGCGTTTTAAGCATGCACATGCATCTTTTGGTAGACGCGGATGAAGTTTTCTGCAAAACCACAAGATGTGCATGCAAATGGTGCTTTTTGCAGAACGCGCACGTGGATTTCTACCAAACGAAGTGCTAAGCATGCCGATGCTGCTCTTTTTAGCACCCGCGCACGGATTTGTGCGAAAACGCGTTTTAAGCATGCACATGCATCTTTTGGTAGACGCGGATGAAGTTTTCTGCAAAACCACAAGATGTGCATGCAAATGGTGCTTTTGGCAGAACGCGCACGTGGATTTCTACCAAACGACGTGCTAAGCATGCCGATGCTGCTCTTTTTAGCACCCGCGCACGCATTTGTGCGAAAACGCGTTTTAAGCATGCACATGCATCTTTTGGTAGACGCGGATGAAGTTTTCTGCAAAACCACAAGATGTGCATGCAAATGGTGCTTTTTGCAGAACGCGCACGTGGATTTCTACCAAACGACGTGCTAAGCATGCCGATGCTGCTCTTTTTAGCACCCGCGCACGCATTTGTGCCAAAACGCTTTTTAAGCATGCACATGCATCTTTTGGTAGACGCGGATGAAGTTTTCTGCAAAATCACAAGATGTGCATGCAAATGGTGCTTTTTGCAGAACGCGCACGTGGATTTCTACCAAACGACGTGCTAAGCTTGCCGATGCTGCTCTTCTTAGCACCCGCGCACGCATTTGTGCGAAAACGCGTTTTAAGCATGCACATGCATCTTTTGGTAGACGCGGATGAAGTTTTCTGCAAAACCACAAGATGTGCATGCAAATGGTGCTTTTTGCAGAACGCGCTCGTGGATTTCTACCAAACGACGTGCTAAGCATGCCGATGCTGCTCTTTTTAGCACCCGCGCACGCATTTGTGCGAAAACGCGTTTTTAAGCATGCACATGCATCTTTTGGTAGACGCGGATGAAGTTTTCTGCAAAACCACAAGATGTGCATGCAAATGGTGCTTTTTGCAGAACGCGCACGTGGATTTCTACCAAACGACGTGCTAAGCATGCCGATGCTGCTCTTTTTAGCACCCGCGCACGGATTTGTGCGAAAACGCGTTTTAAGCATGCACATGCATCTTTTGGTAGACGCGGATGAAGTTTTCTGCAAAACCACAAGATGTGCATGCAAATGGTGCTTTTTGGCAGAACGCGCACGTGGATTTCTACCAAACGACGTGCTAAGCATGCCGATGCTGCTCTTTTTAGCACCCGCGCACGCATTTGTGCGAAAACGCGTTTTAAGCATGCACATGCATCTTTTGGTAGACGCGGATGAAGTTTTCTGCAAAACCACAAGATGTGCATGCAAATGGTGCTTTTTGCAGAACGCGCACGTGGATTTCTACCAAACGACGTGCTAAGCATGCGAGCTGCTATTTTTAGCACCCGCGCACGCATTTGTGCGAAAACGCGTTTTAAGCATGCACATGCATCTTTTGGTAGACGCGGATGAAGTTTTCTGCAAAACCACAAGATGTGCATGCAAATGGTGCTTTTTGCAGAACGCGCACGTGGATTTCTACCAAACGACGTGCTAAGCATGCCGATGCTGCTCTTTTTAGCACCCGCGCACGCATTTGTGCGAAAACGCGTTTTAAGCATGCACATGTATCTTTTGGTAGATGCGGATGAAGTTTTCTGCAAAACCACAAGATGTGCATGCAAATGGTGCTTTTTGCAGAACGCGCACGTGGATTTCTACCAAACGACGTGCTAAGCATGCCGATGCTTCTCTTTTTAGCACCCGCGGCACGCAATTTGTGCGAAAACGCGTTTTAAGCATGCACATGCATCTTTTGGTAGACGCGGATGAAGTTTTCTGCAAAACCACAAGATGTGCATGCAAATGGTGCTTTTTGCAGAAGGCGCACGTGGTTTCTACCAAACGACGTGCTAAGCATGCCGATGCTGCTCTTTTTAGCACCCGCGCACGGATTTGTGCGAAAACGCGTTTTAAACATGCACATGCATCTTTTGGTAGACGCGGATGAAGTTTTCTGCAAAACCACAAGATGTGCATGCAAATGGTGCTTTTGGCAGAACGCGCACGTGGATTTCTACCAAACGACGTGCTAAGCATGCCGATGCTGCTCTTTCTAGCACCCGCGCACGGATTTGTGCGAAAACGCGTTTTAAGCATGCACATGCATCTTTTGGTAGACGCGGATGAAGTTTTCTGCAAAACCACAAGATGTGCATGCAAATGGTGCTTTTGGCAGAACGCGCACGTGGATTTCTACCAAACGACGTGCTAAGCATGCCGATGCTGCTCTTTTTTAGCACCCGCGCACGCATTTGTGCGAAAACGCGTTTTAAGCATGCACATGCATCTTTTGGTAGACGCGGATGAAGTTTTCTGCAAAACCACAAGATGTGCATGCAAATGGTGCTTTTTGCAGAACGCGCACGTGGATTTCTACCAAACGACGTGCTAAGCATGCCGATGCTGCTCTTTTTAGCACCCGCGCACGCATTTGTGCCAAAACGCTTTTTAAGCATGGCACATGCATCTTTTGGTAGACGCGGATGAAGTTTTCTGCAAAACCACAAGATGTGCATGCAAATGGTGCTTTTTGCAGAACGCGCACGTGGATTTCTACCAAACGACGTGCTAAGCTTGCCGATGCTGCTCTTCTTAGCACCCGCGCACGCATTTGTGCGAAAACGCGTTTTAAGCATGCACATGCATCTTTTGGTAGACGCGGATGAAGTTTTCTGCAAAACCACAAGATGTGCATGCAAATGGTGCTTTTTGCAGAACGCGCTCGTGGATTTCTACCAAACGACGTGCTAAGCATGCCGATGCTGCTCTTTTTAGCACCCGCGCACGCATTTGTGCGAAAACGCGTTTTTAAGCATGCACATGCATCTTTTGGTAGACGCGGATGAAGTTTTCTGCAAAACCACAAGATGTGCATGCAAATGGTGCTTTTTGCAGAACGCGCACGTGGATTTCTACCAAACGACGTGCTAGCATGCCGATGCTGCTCTTTTTAGCACCCGCGCACGGATTTGTGCGAAAACGCGTTTTAAGCATGCACATGCATCTTTTGGTAGACGCGGATGAAGTTTTCTGCAAAACCACAAGATGTGCATGCAAATGGTGCTTTTGGCAGAACGCGCACGTGGATTTCTACCAAACGACGTGCTAAGCATGCCGATGCTGCTCTTTTTAGCACCCGCGCACGCATTTGTGCGAAACGCGTTTTAAGCATGCACATGCATCTTTTGGTAGACGCGGATGAAGTTTTCTGCAAAACCACAAGATGTGCATGCAAATGGTGCTTTTTTGCAGAACGCGCACGTGGATTTCTACCAAACGACGTGCTAAGCATGCCGATGCTGCTATTTTTAGCACCCGCGCACGCATTTGTGCGAAAACGCGTTTTAAGCATGCACATGCATCTTTTGGTAGACGCGGATGAAGTTTTCTGCAAAACCACAAGATGTGCATGCAAATGGTGCTTTTTGCAGAACGCGCACGTGGATTTCTACCAAACGACGTGCTAAGCATGCCGATGCTGCTCTTTTAGCACCCGCGCACGCATTTGTGCGAAAACGCGTTTTAAGCATGCACATGTATCTTTTGGTAGATGCGGATGAAGTTTTCTGCAAAACCACAAGATGTGCATGCAAATGGTGCTTTTTGCAGAACGCGCACGTGGATTTCTACCAAACGACGTGCTAAGCATGCCGATGCTTCTCTTTTTAGCACCCGCGCACGCATTTGTGCGGAAAACGCGTTTTAAGCATGCACATGCATCTTTTGGTAGACGCGGATGAAGTTTTCTGCAAAACCACAAGATGTGCATGCAAATGGTGCTTTTTGCAGAAGGCGCACGTGGATTTCTACCAAACGACGTGCTAAGCATGCCGATGCTGCTCTTTTTAGCACCCGCGCACGGATTTGTGCGAAAACGCGTTTTAAACATGCACATGCATCTTTTGGTAGACGCGGATGAAGTTTTCTGCAAAACCACAAGATGTGCATGCAAATGGTGCTTTTGGCAGAACGCGCACGTGGATTTCTACCAAACGACGTGCTAAGCATGCCGATGCTGCTCTTTCTAGCACCCGCGCACGGATTTGTGCGAAAACGCGTTTTAAGCATGCACATGCATCTTTTGGTAGACGCGGATGAAGTTTTCTGCAAAACCACAAGATGTGCATGCAAATGGTGCTTTTGGCAGAACGCGCACGTGGATTTCTACCAAACGACGTGCTAAGCATGCCGATGCTGCTCTTTTTAGCACCCGCGCACGCATTTGTGCGAAAACGCGTTTTAAGCATGCACATGCATCTTTTGGTAGACGCGGATGAAGTTTTCTGCAAAACCACAAGATGTGCATGCAAATGGTGCTTTTTGCAGAACGCGCACGTGGATTTCTACCAAACGACGTGCTAAGCATGCCGATGCTGCTCTTTTTAGCACCCGCGCACGGATTTGTGCGAAAACGCGTTTTAAGCATGCACATGCATCTTTTGGTAGACGCGGATGAAGTTTTCTGCAAAACCACAAGATGTGCATGCAAATGGTGCTTTTTGCAGAACGCGCACGTGGATTTCTACCAAACGACGTGCTAAGCATGCCGATGCTGCTCTTTTTAGCACCCGCGCACGCATTTGTGCGAAAACGCGTTTTAAGCATGCACATGCATCTTTTGGTAGGCGCGGATGAAGTTTTCTGCAAAACCACAAGATGTGCATGCAAATGGTGCTTTTTGCAGAACGCGCACGTGGGATTTCTACCAAACGACGTGCTAAGCATGCCGATGCTGCTCTTTTTAGCACCGGCGCACGGATTTGTGCGAAAACGCGTTTTAAGCATGCACATGCATCTTTTGGTAGACGCGGATGAAGTTTTTCTGCAAAACCACAAGATGTGCATGCAAATGGTGCTTTTTGGAGAACGCGCACGTGGATTTCTACCAAACGACGTGCTAAGCATGCCGATGCTGCTCTTTTTAGCACCCGCGCACGCATTTGTGCGAAAACGCGTTTTAAGCATGCACATGCATCTTTTGGTAGACGCGGATGAAGTTTTCTGCAAAACCACAAGATGTGCATGCAAATGGTGCTTTTGGCAGAACGCGCACGTGGATTTCTACCAAACGACGTGCTAAGCATGCCGATGCTGCTCTTTTTAGCACCCGCGCACGCATTTGTGCGAAAACGCGTTTTAAGCATGCACATGCATCTTTTGGTAGACGCGGATGAAGTTTTCTGCAAAACCACAAGATGTGCATGCAAATGGTGCTTTTTGGAGAACGCGCACGTGGATTTCTACCAAACGACGTGCTAAGCATGCCGATGCTCCTATTTTTAGCACCCGCGCACGCATTTGTGCGAAAACGCGTTTTAAGCATGCACATGCATCTTTTGGTAGACGCGGATGAAGTTTTCTGCAAAACCACAAGATGTGCATGCAAATGGTGCTTTTTGCAGAACGCGCACGTGGATTTCTACCAAACGACGTGCTAAGCATGCCGATGCTGCTCTTTTAGCACCCGCGCACGCATTTGTGCGAAAACGCGTTTTAAGCATGCACATGCATCTTTTGGTAGACGCGGATGATGTTTTCTGCAAAACCACAAGATGTGCATGCAAATGGTGCTTTTTGCAGAACGCGCACGTGGATTTCTACCAAACGACGTGCTAAGCATGCCGATGCTGCTCTTTTTAGCACCCGCGCACGCATTTGTGCGAAAACGCGTTTTAAGCATGCACATGCATCTTTTGGTAGACGCGGATGAAGTTTTCTGCAAAACCACAAGATGTGCATGCAAATGGTACTTTTTGCAGAACGCGCACGTGGATTTCTACCAAACAACGTGCTAAGCATGCCGATGCTGCTCTTTTTAGCACCCGCGCACGCATTTGCGCGAAACGCGTTTTAAGCATGCACATGCATTTTTTGGTAGACGCGGATGAAGTTTTCTGCAAAACCACAAGATGTGCATGCAAATGGTGCTTTTTGCAGAACGCGCACGTGGATTTCTACCAAACGACGTGCTAAGCATGCCGATGCTGCTCTTTTTAGCACCCGCGCACGCATTTTTGCGAAAACGCGTTTTAAGCATGCACATGCATCTTTTGGTAGACGCGGATGAAGTTTTCTGCAAAACCACAAGATGTGCATTGCAAATGGTGCTTTTTGCAGAACGCGCACGTGGATTTCTACCAAACGACGTGCTAAGCATGCCGATGCTGCTCTTTTTAGCACCCGCGCACGCATTTGTGCGAAAACGCGTTTTAAGCATGCACATGCATCTTTTGGTAGACGCGGATGAAGTTTTCTGCAAAACCACAAGATGTGCATGCAAATGGTGCTTTTTGCAGAACGCGCACGTGGATTTCTACCAAACGACGTGCTAAGCATGCCGATGCTGCTCTTTTTAGCACCCGCGCACGCATTTTGCGGAAAACGCGTTTTAAGCATGCACATGCATCTTTTGGTAGACGCGGATGAAGTTTTCTGCAAAACCACAAGATGTGCATGCAAATGGTGCTTTTTGCAGAACGCGCACGTGGATTTCTACCAAACGACGTGCTAAGCATGCCGATGCTGCTCTTTTTAGCACCGCGCACGCATTTGTGCGGAAAACGCGTTTTAAGCATGCACATGCATCTTTTGGTAGGCGCGGATGAAGTTTTCTGCAAAACCACAAGATGTGCATGCAAATGGTGCTTTTTGCAGAACGCGCACGTGGATTTCTACCAAACGACGTGCTAAGCATGCCGATGCTGCTCTTTTTAGCACCCGCGCACGGATTTGTGCGAAAACGCGTTTTTAAGCATGCACATGCATCTTTTGGTAGACGCGGATGAAGTTTTCTGCAAAACCACAAGATGTGCATGCAAATGGTGCTTTTGGCAGAACGCGCACGTGGATTTCTACCAAACGACGTGCTAAGCATGCCAATGCTGCTCTTTTTAGCACCCGCGCACCATTTGTGCGAAAACGCGTTTTAAGCATGCACATGCATCTTTTGGTAGACGCGGATGAAGTTTTCTGCAAAACCACAAGATGTGCATGCAAATGGTGCTTTTTGCAGAACGCGCTCGTGGATTTCTACCAAACGACGTGCTAAGCATGCCGATGCTGCTCTTTTTAGCACCCGCGCACGCATTTGTGCGAAAACGCGTTTTAAGCATGCACATGCATCTTTTGGTAGACGCGGATGAAGTTTTCTGCAAAACCACAAGATGTGCATGCAAATGGTGCTTTTTGCAGAACGCGCACGTGGATTTCTACCAAACGACGTGCTAAGCATGCCGATGCTGCTCTTTTTAGCACCCGCGCACGGATTTGTGCGAAAACGCGTTTTAAGCATGCACATGCATCTTTTGGTAGACGCGGATGAAGTTTTCTGCAAAACCACAAGATGTGCATGCAAATGGTGCTTTTGCAGAACGCGCACGTGGATTTCTACCAAACGACGTGCTAAGCATGCCGATGCTGCTATTTTTAGCACCCGCGCACGCATTTGTGCGAAAACGCGTTTTAAGCATGCACATGCATCTTTTGGTAGACGCGGATGAAGTTTTCTGCAAAACCACAAGATGTGCATGCAAATGGTGCTTTTTGCAGAACGCGCACGTGGATTTCTACCAAACGACGTGCTAAGCATGCCGATGCTGCTCTTTTTAGCACCCGCGCACGCATTTGTGCGAAAACGCGTTTTAAGCATGCACATGTATCTTTTGGTAGACGCGGATGAAGTTTTCTGCAAAACCACAAGATGTGCATGCAAATGGTGCTTTTTGCAGAACGCGCACGTGGATTTCTACCAAACGACGTGCTAAGCATGCCGATGCTGCTCTTTTTAGCACCCGCGCACGCATTTGTGCGAAAACGCGTTTTAAGCATGCACATGCATCTTTTGGTAGACGCGGATGAAGTTTTCTGCAAAACCACAAGATGTGCATGCAAATGGTGCTTTTGGCAGAACGCGCACGTGGGATTTCTACCAAACGACGTGCTAAGCATGCCGATGCTGCTCTTTCTAGCACCCGCGCACGGATTTGTGCGAAAACGCGTTTTAAGCATGCACATGCATCTTTTGGTAGACGCGGATGAAGTTTTCTGCAAAACCACAAGATGTGCATGCAAATGGTGCTTTTGGCAGAACGCGCACGTGGATTTCTACCAAACGACGTGCTAAGCATGCCGATGCTGCTCTTTTTAGCACCCGCGCACGCATTTGTGCGAAAAACGCGTTTTAAGCATGCACATGCATCTTTTGGTAGACGCGGATGAAGTTTTCTGCAAAACCACAAGATGTGCTTGCAAATGGTGCTTTTTGCAGAACGCGCACGTGGATTTCTACCAAACGACGTGCTAAGCATGCCGATGCTGCTCTTTTTAGCACCCGCGCACGGATTTGTGCGAAAACGCGTTTTAAGCATGCACATGCATCTTTTGGTAGACGCGGATGAAGTTTTCTGCAAAACCACAAGATGTGCATGCAAATGGTGCTTTTTGCAGAACGCGCACGTGGATTTCTACCAAACGACGTGCTAAGCATGCCGATGCTGCTCTTTTTAGCACCCGCGCACGCATTTGTGCGAAAACGCGTTTTAAGCATGCACATGCATCTTTTGGTAGGCGCGGATGAAGTTTTCTGCAAAACCACAAGATGTGCATGCAAATGGTGCTTTTTGCAGAACGCGCACGTGGATTTCTACCAAACGACGTGCTAAGCATGCCGATGCTGCTCTTTTTAGCACCGGCGCACGGATTTGTGCGAAAACGCGTTTTAAGCATGCACATGCATCTTTTGGTAGACGCGGATGAAGTTTTCTGCAAAACCACAAGATGTGCATGCAAATGGTGCTTTTTGGAGAACGCGCACGTGGATTTCTACCAAACGACGTGCTAAGCATGCCGATGCTGCTCTTTTTAGCACCCGCGCACGCATTTCTGCGAAAACGCGTTTTAAGCATGCACATGCATCTTTTGGTAGACGCGGATGAAGTTTTCTGCAAAACCACAAGATGTGCATGCAAATGGTGCTTTTGGCAGAACGCGCACGTGGATTTCTACCAAACGACGTGCTAAGCATGCCGATGCTGCTCTTTTTAGCACCCGCGCACGCATTTGTGCGAAAACGCGTTTTAAGCATGCACATGCATCTTTTGGTAGACGCGGATGAAGTTTTCTGCAAAACCACAAGATGTGCATGCAAATGGTGCTTTTTGGAGAACGCGCACGTGGATTTCTACCAAACGACGTGCTAAGCATGCCGATGCTGCTATTTTTAGCACCCGCGCACGCATTTGTGCGAAAACGCGTTTTAAGCATGCACATGCATCTTTTGGTAGACGCGGATGAAGTTTTCTGCAAAACCACAAGATGTGCATGCAAATGGTGCTTTTTGCAGAACGCGCACGTGGATTTCTACCAAACGACGTGCTAAGCATGCCGATGCTGCTCTTTTAGCGCCCGCGCACGCATTTGTGCGAAAACGCGTTTTAAGCATGCACATGCATCTTTTGGTAGACGCGGATGATGTTTTCTGCAAAACCACAAGATGTGCATGCAAATGGTGCTTTTTGCAGAACGCGCACGTGGATTTCTACCAAACGACGTGCTAAGCATGCCGATGCTGCTCTTTTTAGCACCCGCGCACGCATTTGTGCGAAAACGCGTTTTAAGCATGCACATGCATCTTTTGGTAGACGCGGATGAAGTTTTCTGCAAAACCACAAGATGTGCATGCAAATGGTGCTTTTTGCAGAACGCGCACGTGGATTTCTACCAAACAACGTGCTAAGCATGCCGATGCTGCTCTTTTTAGCACCCGCGCACGCATTTGCGCGAAAACGCGTTTTAAGCATGCACATGCATTTTTTGGTAGACGCGGATGAAGTTTTCTGCAAAACCACAAGATGTGCATGCAAATGGTGCTTTTTGCAGAACGCGCACGTGGATTTCTACCAAACGACGTGCTAAGCATGCCGATGCTGCTCTTTTTAGCACCCGCGCACGCATTTTTGCGAAAACGCGTTTTAAGCATGCACATGCATCTTTTGGTAGACGCGGATGAAGTTTTCTGCAAAACCACAAGATGTGCATGCAAATGGTGCTTTTTGCAGAACGCGCACGTGGATTTCTACCAAACGACGTGCTAAGCTTGCCGATGCTGCTCTTTTTAGCACCCGCGCACGGATTTGTGCGAAAACGCGTTTTAAGCATGCACATGCATCTTTTGGTAGACGCGGATGAAGTTTTCTGCAAAACCACAAGATGTGCATGCAAATGGTGCTTTTGGCAGAACGCGCACGTGTATTTCTAATAAACGACGTGCTAAGCATGCCGATGCTGCTTTTTTTAGCACCCGCGCACGCATTTGTGCGAAAACGCGTTTTAAGCATGCACATGCATCTTTTGGTAGACGCGGATGAAGTTTTCTGCAAAACCACAAGGTGTGCATGCAAATGGTGCTTTTTGCAGAACGCGCACGTGGATTTCTACCAAACGACGTGCTAAGCATGCCGATGCTGCTCTTTTTAGCACCCGCGCACGTATTTGTGCGAAAACGCGTTTTAAGCATGCACATGCATCTTTTGGTAGACGCGGATGAAGTTTTCTGCAAAACCACAAGATGTGCATGCAAATGGTGCTTTTGGCAGAACGCGCACGTGGATTTCTACCAAACGACGTGCTAAGCATGCCGATGCTGCTCTTTTTAGCACCCGCGCACGCATTTGTGCGAAAACGCGTTTTAAGCATGCACATGCATCTTTTGGTAGACGCGGATGAAGTTTTCTGCAAAACCACAAGATGTGCATGCAAATGGTGCTTTTTGCAGAACGCGCACGTGGATTTCTACCAAACGACGTGATAAGCATGCCGATGTTGCTATTTTTAGCACCCGCGCACGCATTTGTGCAATAACGCGTTTTAAGCATGCACATGCATCTTTTGGTAGACACGGATGAAGTTTTCTGCAAAACCACAAGATGTGCATGCAAATGGTGCTTTTTGCAGAACGCGCACGTGGATTCTACCAAACGACGTGCTAAGCATGCCGATGCTGCTCTTTTTAGCACCCGCGCACGCATTTGTGCGAAAACGCGTTTTAAGCATGCACATGCATCTTTTGGTAGACGCGGATGAAGTTTTCTGCAAAACCACAAGATGTGCATGCAAATGGTGCTTTTTGCAGAACGCGCACGTGGATTTCTACCAAACGACGTGCTAAGCATGCCGATGCTGCTCTTTTTAGCACCCGCGCACGCATTTGTGCGAAAACGCGTTTTAAGCATGCACATGCATCTTTTGGTAGACGCGGATGAAGTTTTCTGCAAAACCACAAGATGTGCATGCAAATGGTGCTTTTTGCAGAACGCGCACGTGGATTTCTACCAAACGACGTGCTAAGCATGCCATGCTGCTCTTTTTAGCACCCGCGCACGCATTTGTGCGAAAACGCGTTTTAAGCATGCACATGCATCTTTTGGTAGGCGCGGATGAAGTTTTCTGCAAAACCACAAGATGTGCATGCAAATGGTGCTTTTTGCAGAACGCGCACGTGGATTTCTACCAAACGACGTGCTAAGCATGCCGATGCCTGCTCTTTTTAGCACCCGCCGCACGGATTTGTGCGAAAACGCGTTTTAAGCATGCACATGCATCTTTTGGTAGACGCGGATGAAGTTTTCTGCAAAACCACAAGATGTGCATGCAAATGGTGCTTTTGGCAGAACGCGCACGTGGATTTCTACCAAACGACGTGCTAAGCATGCCGATGCTGCTCTTTTTAGCACCCGCGCACGCATTTGTGCGAAAACGTGTTTTAAGCATGCACATGCATCTTTTGGTAGACGCGGATGAAGTTTTCTGCAAAACCACAAGATGTGCATGCAAATGGTGCTTTTTGCAGAACGCGCACGTGGATTTCTTCCAAACGACGTGCTAAGCTTGCCGATGCTGCTCTTTTTAGCACCCGCGCACTGATTTGTGCAAAAACGCGTTTTAAGCATGCACATGCATCTTTTGGTAGACGCGGATGAAGTTTTCTGCAAAACCACAAGATGTGCATGCAAATGGTGCTTTTGGCAGAACGCGCACGTCGATTTCTACCAAACGACGCGCTAAGCGTGCCGATGCTGCTTTTTTTAGCACCCGCGCACGCATTTGTGCCAAAACGCGTTTTAAGCATGCACATGCATCTTTTGGTAGACGCGGATGAAGTTTTCTGCAAAACCACAAGATGTGCATGCAAATGGTGCTTTTTGCAGAACGCGCACGTGGATTTCTACCAAACGACGTGCTAAGCATGCCGATGCTGCTCATTTAGCACCCGCGCACGCATTTGTGCGAAAACGCGTTTTTAAGCATGCACATGCATCTTTTGGTAGACGCGGATGAAGTTTTCTGCAAAACCACAAGATGTGCATGCAAATGGTGCTTTTGGCAGAACGCGCACGTGGATTTCTACCAAACGACGTGCTAAGCATGCCGATGCTGCTCTTTTTAGCACCCGCGCACGCATTTGTGCGAAAACGCGTTTTAAGCATGCACATGCATCTTTTGGTAGACGCGGATGAAGTTTTCTGCAAAACCACAAGATGTGCATGCAAATGGTGCTTTTTGCAGAACGCGCACGTGGATTTCTACCAAAACGACGTGATAAGCATGCCGATGTTGCTATTTTTAGCACCCGCGCACGCATTTGTGCAATAACGCGTTTTAAGCATGCACATGCATCTTTTGGTAGACACGGATGAAGTTTTCTGCAAAACCACAAGATGTGCATGCAAATGGTGCTTTTTGCAGAACGCGCACGTGGATTTCTACCAAACGACGTGCTCAGCATGCCGATGCTGCTCTTTTTAGCACCCGCGCACGATTTGTGCGAAAACGCGTTTTAAGCATGCACATGCATCTTTTGGTAGACGCGGATGAAGTTTTCTGCAAAACCACAAGATGTGCATGCAAATGGTGCTTTTTGCAGAACGCGCACGTGGATTTCTACCAAACGACGTGCTAAGCATGCCGATGCTGCTCTTTTTAGCACCCGCGCACGATTTGTGCGAAAACGCGTTTTAAGCATGCACATGCATCTTTTGGTAGACGCGGATGAAGTTTTCTGCAAAACCACAAGATGTGCATGCAAATGGTGCTTTTTGCAGAACGCGCACGTGGATTTCTACCAAACGACGTGCTAAGCATGCCATGCTGCTCTTTTTAGCACCCGCGCACGATTTGTGCGAAAACGCGTTTTAAGCATGCACATGCATCTTTTGGTAGACGCGGATGAAGTTTTCTGCAAAACCACAAG
>NW_027315112.1:0-72378 GCF_023375885.2 Dermacentor andersoni | reverse complement strand
TCCGCGTCTACCAAAAGATGCATGTGCATGCTTAAAACGCGTTTTCGCACAAATGCGTGCGCGGGTGCTAAAAAGAGCAGCATCGGCATGCTTAGCACGTTGTTTGGTAGAAATCCACGTGCGCGTTCTGCAAAAAGCACCATTTGCATGCACATCTTGTGGTTTTGCAGAAAACTTCATCCGCGTCTACCAAAAGATGCATGTGCATGCTTAAAACGCGTTTTCGCACAAATGCGTGCGCGGGTGCTAAAAAGAGCAGCATCGGCATGCTTAGCACGTTGTTTGGTAGAAATCCACGTGCGCGTTCTGCAAAAAGCACCATTTGCATGCACATCTTGTGGTTTTGCAGAAAACTTCATCCGCGTCTACCAAAAGATGCATGTGCATGCTTAAAACGCGTTTTCGCACAAATGCGTGCGCGGGTGCTAAAAAGAGCAGCATCGGCATGCTTAGCACGTCGTTTGGTAGAAATCCACGTGCGCGTTCTGCAAAAAGCACCATTTGCATGCACATCTTGTGGTTTTGCAGAAAAACTTCATCCGCGTCTACCAAAAGATGCATGTGCATGCTTAAAACGCGTTTTCGCACAAATGCGTGCGCGGGTGCTAAAAAGAGAAGCATCGGCATGCTTAGCACGTCGTTTGGTAGAAATCCACGTGCGCGTTCTGCCAAAAGCACCATTTGCATGCACATCTTGTTATTTTGCAGAAAACTTCATCCCCGTCTACCAAAAGATGCACGTGCATGCTTAAAACGCGTTTTCGCACAAATCCGTGCGCGGGTGCTAAAAAGAGCAGCATCGGCATGCTTAGCACGTCGTTTGGTAGAAATCCACGTGCGCGTTCTGCAAAAAGCACCATTTGCATGCACATCTTGTGGTTTTGCAGAAAACTTCATCCGCGTCTACCAAAAGATGCATGTGCATGCTTAAAACGCGTTTTCGCACAAATGCGTGCGCGGGTGCTAAAAAGAGCAGCATCGGCATGCTTAGCACGTCGTTTTGGTAGAAATCCACGAGCGCGTTCTGCAAAAAGCACCATTTGCATGCACATCTTGTGGTTTTGCAGAAAACTTCATCCGCGTCTACCAAAAGATGCATGTGCATGCTTAAAACGCGTTTTCGCACAAATGCGTGCGCGGGTGCTAAAAAGAGCAGCATCGGCATGCTTAGCACGTCGTTTGGTAGAAATCCACGTGCGCGTTCTGCCAAAAGCACCATTTGCATGCACATCTTGTGGTTTTGCAGAAAAACTTCATCCGCGTCTACCAAAAGATGCATGTGCATGCTTAAAACGCGTTTTCGCACAAATTCGTGCGCGGGTGCTAAAAAGAGCAGCATCGGCATGCTTAGCACGTCGTTTGGTAGAAATCCACGTGCGCGTTCTGCAAAAAGCACCATTTGCATGCACATCTTGTGGTTTTGCAGAAAACTTCATCCGCGTCTACCAAAAGATTGCATGTGCATGCTTTAAAACGCGTTTTCGCACAAATCCGTGCGCGGGTGCTAAAAAGAGCAGCATCGGCATGCTTAGCACGTCGTTTGGTAGAAATCCCACGTGCGCGTTCAGCAAAAAGCACCATTTTGCATGCACATCTTGTGGTTTTTGCAGAAAACTTCATCCGCGTCTACCAAAAGATGCATGTGCATGCTTAAAACGCGTTTTCGCACAAATGCGTGCGCGGGTGCTAAAAAGAGCAGCATCGGCATGCTTAGCACGTCGTTTGGTAGAAATCCACGAGCGCGTTCTGCAAAAAGCACCATTTGCATGCACATCTTGTGGTTTTGCAGAAAACTTCATCCGCGTCTACCAAAAGATGCATGTGCATGCTTAAAACGCGTTTTCGCACAAATGCGTGCGCGGGTGCTAAAAAGAGCAGCATCGGCATGCTTAGCACGTCGTTCGGTAGAAATCCACGAGCGCGTTCTGCAAAAAGCACCATTTGCATGCACATCTTGTGGTTTTGCAGAAAACTTCATCCGCGTCTACCAAGAGATGCATGTGCATGCTTAAAACGCGTTTTCGCACAAATGCGTGCGCGGGGGCTAAAAAGAGCAGCATCGGCATGCTTAGCACGTCGTTTGGTAGAAATCCACGAGCGCGTTGTGCAAAAAGCACCATTTGCATGCACATCTTGTGGTTTTGCAGAAAACTTCATCCGCGTCTACCAAAAGATGCATGTGCATGCTTAAAACGCGTTTTCGCACAAATGCGTGCGCGGGTGCTAAAAAGAGCAGCATCGGCATGCTTAGCACGTCGTTTGGTAGAAATCCACGTGCGCGTTCTGCCAAAAGCACCATTTGCATGCACATCTTGTGGTCTTGAAGAAAACTTCATCCGCGTCTACCAAAAGATGCATGTGCATGCTTAAAACGCGTTTTCGCACAAATTCGTGCGCGGGTGCTAACAAAGAGCAGCATCGGCAAGCTTAGCACGTCGTTTGGTAGAAATCCACGTGCGCGTTCTGCAAAAAGCACCATTTGCATGCACATCTTGTGGTTTTGCAGAAAACTTCATCCGCGTCTACCAAAAGATGCATGTGCATGCTTAAAACGCGTTTTCGCACAAATCCGTGCGCGGGTGCTAAAAAGAGCAGCATCGGCATGCTTAGCACGTCGTTTGGTAGAAATCCACGTTGCGCGTTCTGCAAAAAGCACCATTGGCATGCACATCTTGTGGTTTTGCAGAAAACTTCATCCGCGTCTACCAAAAGATGCATGTGCATGCTTAAAACGCGTTTTCGCACAAATGCGTGCGCGGGTGCTAAAAAGAGCAGCATCGGCATGCTTAGCACGTCGTTTGGTAGAAATCCACGAGCGCGTTCTGCAAAAAGCACCATTTGCATGCACATCTTGTGGTTTTGCAGAAAACTTCATCCGCGTCTACCAAAAGATGCATGTGCATGCTTATAACGTGTTTTCGCACAAATGCGTGCGCGGGGTGCTAAAAAGAGCAGCATCGGCATGCTTAGCACGTCGTTTGGTAGAAATCCACGTGCGCGTTCTGCCAAAAGCACATTTGCATGCACATCTTGTGGTTTTGCAGAAAACTTCATCCGCGTCTACCAAAAGATGCATGTGCATGCTTAAAACGCGGTTTTCGCACAAATCCGTGCGCGGGTGCTAAAAAGAGCAGCATCGGCATGCTTAGCACGTCGTTTGGTAGAAATCCACGTGCGCGTGCTGCAAAAAGCACCATTTGCATGCACATCTTGTGGTTTTGCAGAAAACTTCATCCGCGTCTACCAAAAGATGCATGTGCATGCTTAAAACGCGTTTTCGCACAAATGCGTGGCGCGGTGCTAAAAAGAGCAGCATCGGCTTGCTTAGCACGTTGTTTGGTAGAAATCCACGTGCGCGTTCTGCAAAAAGCACCATTTGCATGCACATCTTGTGGTTTTGCAGAAAACTTCATCCGCGTCTACCAAAATATGCATGTGCATGCTTAAAACGCGTTTTCGCACAAATGCGTGCGCGGGTGCTAAAAAGAGCAGCATCGGCATGCTTAGCACGTCGTTTGGTAGAAATCCACGAGCGCGTTCTGCAAAAAGCACCATTTGCATGCACATCTTGTGGTTTTGCAGAAAACTTCATCCGCGTCTACCAAAAGATGCATGTGCATGCTTAAAAACGCGTTTTCGCACAAATGCGTGCGCGGGGTGCTAAAAAGAGCAGCATCGGCATGCTTAGCACGTCGTTTGGTAGAAATCCACGTGCGCGTTCTGCAAAAAGCACCATTTGCATGCACATCTTGTGGTTTTGCAGAAAACTTCATCCGCGTCTACCAAAAGATGCATGTGCATGCTTAAAAAGCGTTTTCGCACAAATGCGTGCGCGGGTGCTAAAAAGAGCAGCATCGGCATGCTTAGCACGTCGTTTGGTAGAAATCCACGTGCGCGTTCTGCCAAAAGCACCATTTGCATGCACATCTTGTGGTTTTGCAGAAAACTTCATCCGCGTCTACCAAAAGATGCATGTGCATGCTTAAAACGCGTTTTCGCACAAATGCGTGCGCGGGGTGCTAAAAAGAGCAGCATCGGCATGCTTAGCACGTCGTTTGGTAGAAATCCACGTGCGCGTTCTGCCAAAAGCACCATTTGCATGCACATCTTGTGGTTTTGCAGAAAACTTCATCCGCGTCTACCAAAAGATGCATGTGCATGCTTAAAACGCGTTTTCGCACAAATCCGTGCGCGGGTGCTAAAAAGAGCAGCATCGGCATGCTTAGCACGTCGTTTGGTAGAAATCCACGCGCGCGTTCTTCCAAAAGCACCATTTGCATGCACATCTTGTGGTTTTGCAGAAAACTTCATCCGCGTCTACCAAAAGATGCATGTGCATGCTTAAAACGCGTTTTTCGCACAAATCCGTGCTCGGGGTGCTAAAAAGAGCAGCATCGGCATGCTTAGCACGTCGTTTGGTAGAAATCCACGTGCGCGTTCTGCAAAAAGCACCATTTGCATGCACATCTTGTGGTTTTGCAGAAAACTTCATCCGCGTCTACCAAAAGATGCATGTGCATGCTTAAAACGCGTTTTCGCACAAATGCGTGCGCGGGTGCTAAAAAGAGCAGCATCGGCGTGCTTAGCACGTTGTTTGGTAGAAATCCACGTGCGCGTTCTGCAAAAAGCACCATTTGCATGCACATCTTGTGGTTTTGCAGGAAAACTTCATCCGCGTCTACCAAAAGATGCATGTGCATGCTTAAACGCGTTTTCGCACAAATGCGTGCGCGGGTGCTAAAAAGAGCAGCATCGGCATGCTTAGCACGTCGTATGGTAGAAATCCACGTGCGCGTTCTGCAAAAAGCACCATTTGCATGCACATCTTGTGGTTTTGCAGAAAACTTCATCCGCGTCTACCAAAAGATGCATGTGCATGCTTAAAACGCGTTTTCGCACAAATGCGTGCGCGGGTGCTAAAAAAGAGCAGCATCGGCATGCTTAGCACGTCGTTTGGTAGAAATCCACGTGCGCGTTCTGCCAAAAGCACCATTTGCATGCACATCTTGTGGTTTTTCAGAAAACTTCATCCGCGGTCTACCAAAAGATGCATGTGCATGCTTAAAACGCGTTTTCGCCCAAATGCGTGCGCGGGTGATAAAAAGAGCAGCATCGGCATGCTTAGCACGTCGTTTCGTAGAAATCCACGTGCGCGTTCTGCCAAAAGCACCATTTGCATGCACATCTTGTGGTTTTGCAGAAAACTTCATCCGCGTCTACCAAAAGATGCAAGTGCATGCTTAAAACGCGTTTTCGCACAAATCCGTGCGCGGGTGCTAAAAAGAGCAGCATCGGCATGCTTAGCACGTCGTTTGGTAGAAATCCACGTGCGCGTTCTGCCAAAAGCACCATTTGCATGCACATCTTGTGGTTTTGCAGAAAACTTCATCCGCGTCTACCAAAAGATGCATGAGCATGTTTAAAACGCGTTTTCGCACAAATCCGTGCGCGGGTGCTAAAAAGAGCAGGCATCGGCATGCTTAGCACGTCGTTTGGTAGAAATCCACGTGCGCGTTCTGCCAAAAGCACCATTTGCATGCACATCTTGTGGTTTTGCAGAAAACTTCATCCGCGTCTACCAAAAGATGCATGTGCATGCTTAAAACGCGTTTTCGCACAATTGCGTGCGCGGGTGCTAAAAGAGCAGCATCGGCATGCTTAGCACGTCGTTTGGTAGAAATCCACGTGCGCGTTCTGCCAAAAGCACCATTTGCATGCACATCTTGTGGTTTTGGAGAAAACTTCATCCGCGTCTACCAAAAGATGCATGTGCATGCTTTAAAAACGCGTTTTCGCACAAATCCGTGCGCGGGTGCTAAAAAGAGCAGCATCGGCATGCTTAGCACGTCGTTTGGTAGAAATCCACGTGCGGCGTTCTGCCAAAAGCACCATTTTGCATGCACATCTTGTGGTTTTGCAGAAAACTTCATCCGCGTCTACCAGAAGATGCATGTGCATGCTTAAAACGCGTTTTCGCACAAATCCGTGCGCGGGTGCTAAAAAGAGCAGCATCGGCATGCTTAGCACGTCGTTTAGTAGAAATCCACGTGCGCGTTCTGCAAAAAGCACCATTTGCATGCACATCATGTGTTTTTGCAGAAAACTTCATCCGCGTCTACCAAAAGATGCATGTGCATGCTTAAAACGCGTTTTCGCACAAATGCGTGCGCGGGGTGCTAAAAAAGAGCAGCATCGGCATGGCTTAGCACGTTGTTTGGTAGAAATCCACGTGCGCGTTCTGCAAAAAGCACCATTTGCATGCACATCTTGTGGTTTTGCAGAAAACTTCATCCGCGTCTACCAAAAGATGCATGTGCATGCTTAAAACGCGTTTTCGCACAAATGCGTGCGCGGGTGCTAAAAAGAGCAGCATCGGCATGCTTAGCACGTCGTTTGGTAGAAATCCACGTGCGCGTTCTGCAAAAAGCACCATTGGCATGCACATCTTGTGGTTTTGCAGAAAACTTCATCCGCGTCTACCAAAAGATGCATGTGCATGCTTAAAACGCGTTTTCGCACAAATGCGTGCGCGGGTGCTAAAAAGAGCAGCATCGGCATGCTTAGCACGTCGTTTGGTAGAAATCCACGTGCGCGTTCTGCCAAAAGCACCATTCGCATGCACATCTTGTGGTTTTGCAGAAAACTTCATCCGCGTCTACCAAAAGATGCATGTGCATGCTTAAAACGCGTTTTCGCACAAATGCGTGCGCGGGTGCTAAAAAGAGCAGCATCGGCATGCTTAGCACGTCGTTTGGTAGAAATCCACGTGCGCGTTCTGCCAAAAGCACCATTTGCATGCACATCTTGTGGTTTTGCAGAAAACTTCATCCGCGTCTACCAAAAGATGCATGTGCATGCTTAAAACGCGTTTTCGCACAAATCCGTGCGCGGGTGCTAAAAAGAGCAGCATCGGCATGCTTAGCACGTCGTTTGGTAGAAATCCACGTGCGCGTTCTGCCAAAAGCACCATTTGCATGCACATCTTGTGGTTTTGCAGAAAACTTCATCCGCATCTACCAAAAGATGCATGTGCATGCTTAAAACGCGTTTTCGCACAAATCCGTGCGCGGGTGCTAAAAAGAGCAGCATCGGCAGGCTTAGCACGTCGTTTGGTAGAAATCCACGTGCGCGTTCTGCAAAAAGCACCATTTGCATGCACATCTTGTGGTTTTGCAGAAAACTTCATCCGCGTCTACCAAAAGATGCATGTGCATGCTTAAAACGCGTTTTCGCACAAATGCGTGCGCGGGGTGCTAAAAAAGAGCAGCATCGGCATGCTTAGCACGTTGTGTGGTAGAAATCTACGTGCGCGTTTTCTGCAAAAAGCACCATTTGCATGCACATCTTGTGGTTTTGCAGAAAACTTCATCCGCGTCTACCAAAAGATGCATGTGCATGCTTAAAACGCGTTTTCGCACAAATGCGTGCGCGGGTGCTAAAAAGAGCAGCATCGGCATGCTTAGCACGTCGTTTGGTAGAAATCCACGTGCGCGTTCTGCAAAAAGCACCATTTGCATGCACATCTTGTGGTTTTGCAGAACACTTCATCCGCGTCTACCAAAAGATGCATGTGCATGCTTAAAACGCGTTTTCGCACAAATGCGTGCGCAGGGTGCTAAAAAAGAGCAGCATCGGCATGCTTAGCACGTCGTTTGGTAGAAATCCACGTGCGCGTTCTGCAAAAAGCACCATTTGCATGCACATCTTGTGGTTTTGCAGAAAACTTCATCCGCGTCTACCAAAAGATGCATGTGCATGCTTAAAACGCGTTTTCGCACAAATGCGTGCGCGGGTGCTAAAAAGAGCAGCATCGGCATGCTTAGCACGTCGTTTGGTAGAAATCCACGTGCGCGTTCTGCTAAAAGCACCATTTGCATGCACACCTTGTGGTTTTGCAGAAAACTTCATCCGCGTCTACCAAAAGATGCACGTGCATGCTTAAAACGCGTTTTTCGCACAAATCCGTGCGCGGGTGCTAAAAAGAGCAGCATCGGCATGCTTAGCAACGTCGTTTGGTAGAAATCCACGTGCGCGTTCTGCAAAAAGCACCATTTGCATGCACATCTTGTGGTTTTGCAGAAAACTTCATCCGCGTCTACCAAAAGATGCATGTGCATGCTTAAAACGCGTTTTCGCACAAATGCGTGCGCGGGGTGCTAAAAAGAGCAGCATCGGCATGCTTAGCACGTCGTTTGGTAGAAATCCACGAGCGCGTTCTGCAAAAAGCACCATTTGCATGCACATCTTGTGGTTTTGCAGAAAACTTCATCCGCGTCTACCAAAAGATGCATGTGCATGCTTAAAAACGCGTTTTCGCACAAATGCGTGCGCGGGTGCTAAAAAGAGCAGCATCGGCATGCTTAGCACGTCGTTTGGTAGAAATCCACGTGCGCGTTCTGCCAAAAGCACCATTTGCATGCACATCTTGTGGTTTTGCAGAAAACTTCATCCGCGTCTACCAAAAGATGCATGTGCATGCTTAAAACGCGTTTTCGCACAAATCCGTGCGCGGGTGCTAAAAAAGAGCAGCATCGGCATGCTTAGCACGTCGTTTGGTAGAAATCCACGTGCGCGTTCTGCAAAAAGCACCATTTGCATGCACATCTTGTGGTTTTGCAGAAAACTTCATCCGCGTCTACCAAAAGATGCATGTGCATGCTTAAAACGCGTTTTCGCACAAATGCGTGCGCGGGTGCTAAAAAGAGCAGCATCGGCATGCTTAGCACGTTGTTTGGTAGAAATCCACGTGCGCGTTCTGCAAAAAGCACCATTTGCATGCACATCTTGTGGTTTTGCAGAAACTTCATCCGCGTCTACCAAAAGATGCATGTGCATGCTTAAAACGCGTTTTCGCACAAATGCGTGCGCGGGTGCTAAAAAGAGCAGCATCGGCATGCTTAGCACGTTGTTTGGTAGAAATCCACGTGCGCGTTCTGCAAAAAGCACCATTTTGCATGCACATCTTGTGGTTTTGCAGAAAACTTCATCCGCGTCTACCAAAAGATGCATGTGCATGCTTAAAACGCGTTTTCGCACAAATGCGTGCGCGGGTGCTAAAAAGAGCAGCATCGGCATGCTTAGCACGTTGTTTGGTAGAAATCCACGTGCGCGTTCTGCAAAAAGCACCATTTGCATGCACATCTTGTGGTTTTGCAGAAAACTTCATCCGCGTCTACCAAAAGATGCATGTGCATGCTTAAAACGCGTTTTCGCACAAATGCGTGCGCGGGTGCTAAAAAGAGCAGCATCGGCATGCTTAGCACGTCCGTTTGGTAGAAATCCACGTGCGCGTTCTGCAAAAAGCACCCATTTGCATGCACATCTTGTGGTTTTGCAGAAAACTTCATCCGCGTCTACCAAAAGATGCATGTGCATGCTTAAAACGCGTTTTCGCACAAATGCGTGCGCGGGTGCTAAAAAGAGCAGCATCGGCATGCTTAGCACGTCGTTTGGTAGAAATCCACGTGCGCGTTCTGCCAAAAGCACCATTTGCATGCACATCTTGTGGTTTTGCAGAAAACTTCATGCCCGTCTACCAAAAGATGCACGTGCATGCTTAAACGCGTTTTCGCACAAATCCGTGCGCGGGTGCTAAAAAGAGCAGCATCGGCATGCTTAGCACGTCGTTTGGTAGAAATCCACGTGCGCGTTCTGCAAAAAGCACCATTTGCATGCACATCTTGTGGTTTTGCAGAAAACTTCATCCGCGTCTACCAAAAGATGCATGTGCATGCTTAAAACGCGTTTTCGCACAAATGCGTGCGCGGGTGCTAAAAAGAGCAGCATCGGCATGCTTAGCACGTCGTTTGGTAGAAATCCACGAGCGCGTTCTGCAAAAAGCACCATTTGCATGCACATCTTGTGGTTTTGCAGAAAACTTCATCCGCGTCTACCAAAAGATGCATGTGCATGCTTAAAACGCGTTTTCGCACAAATGCGTGCGCGGGGTGCTAAAAAGAGCAGCATCGGCATGCTTAGCACGTCGTTTGGTAGAAATCCACGTGCGCGTTCTGCCAAAAGCACCATTTGCATGCACATCTTGTGGTTTTGCAGAAAACTTCATCCGCGTTCTACCAAAAGATGCATGTGCATGCTTAAAACGCGTTTTCGCAGAAATTCGTGCGCGGGTGCTAAAAAGAGCAGCATCGGCATGCTAAGCACGTCGTTTGGTAGAAATCCACGTGCGCGTTCTGCAAAAAGCACCATTTGCATGCACATCTTGTGGTTTTGCAGAAAACTTCATCCGCGTCTACCAAAAGATGCATGTGCATGCTTAAAACGCGTTTTCGCACAAATCCGTGCGCGGGTGCTAAAAAGAGCAGCATCGGCATGCTTAGCACGTCGTTTGGTAGAAATCCACGTGCGCGTTCTGCAAAAAGCACCATTTGCATGCACATCTTGTGGTTTTGCAGAAAACTTCATCCGCGTCTACCAAAAGATGCATGTGCATGCTTAAAACGCGGTTTTCGCACAAATGCGTGCGCGGGTGCTAAAAAGAGCAGCATCGGCATGCTTAGCACGTCGTTTGGTAGAAATCCACGTGCGCGTTCTGCCAAAAGCACCATTTGCATGCACACCTTGTGGTTTTGCAGAAAACTTCATCCGCGTCTACCAAAAGATGCACGTGCATGCTTAAAACGCGTTTTCGCACAAATCCGTGCGCGGGTGCTAAAAAGAGCAGCATCGGCCATGCTTAGCACGTCGTTTGGTAGAAATCCACGTGCGCGTTCTGCAAAAAGCACCATTTGCATGCACATCTTGTGGTTTTGCAGAAAACTTCATCCGCGTCTACCAAAAGATGCATGTGCATGCTTAAAACGCGTTTTCGCACAAATGCGTGCGCGGGTGCTAAAAAAGAGCAGCATCGGCATGCTTAGCACGTCGTTTGGTAGAAATCCACGAGCGCGTTCTGCAAAAAGCACCATTTGCATGCACATCTTGTGGTTTTGCAGAAAACTTCATCCCGCGTCTACCAAAAGATGCATGTGCATGCTTAAAACGCGTTTTCGCACAAATGCGTGCGCGGGTGCTAAAAGAGCAGCATCGGCATGCTTAGCACGTCGTTTGGTAGAAATCCACGTGCGCGTTCTGCCAAAAGCACCATTTGCATGCACGTCTTGTGGTTTTGCAGAAAACTTCATCCGCGTCTACCAAAAGATGCATGTGCATGCTTAAAACGCGTTTTCGCACAAATCCGTGCGCGGGTGCTAAAAAGAGCAGCATCGGCATGCTTAGCACGTCGTTTGGTAGAAATCCACGTGCGCGTTCTGCAAAAAGCACCATTTGCATGCACATCTTGTGGTTTTGCAGAGAACTTCATCCGCGTCTACCAAAAGATGCATGTGCATGCTTAAAACGCGTTTTCGCACAAATGCGTGCGCGGGGTGCTAAAAAGAGCAGCATCGGCATGCTTAGCACGTTGTTTGGTAGAAATCCACGTGCGCGTTCTGCAAAAAGCACCATTTGCATGCACATCTTGTGGTTTTGCAGAAAACTTCATCCGCGTCTACCAAAAGATGCATGTGCATGCTTAAAACGCGTTTTCGCACAAATGCGTGCGCGGGTGCTAAAAAGAGCAGCATCGGCATGCTTAGCACGTTGTTTGGTAGAAATCCACGTGCGCGTTCTGCAAAAAGCACCATTTGCATGCACATCTTGTGGTTTTGCAGAAAACTTCATCCGCGTCTACCAAAAGATGCATGTGCATGCTTAAAACGCGTTTTCGCACAAATGCGGTGCGCGGGTGCTAAAAAAGAGCAGCATCGGCATGCTTAGCACGTTGTTTGGTAGAAATCCACGTGCGCGTTCTGCAAAAAGCACCATTTGCATGCACATCTTGTGGTTTGCAGAAAACTTCATCCGCGTCTACCAAAAGATGCATGTGCATGCTTAAAACGCGTTTTCGCACAAATGCGTGCGCGGGGTGCTAAAAAGAGCAGCATCGGCATGCTTAGCACGTCGTTTGGTAGAAATCCACGTGCGCGTTCTGCAAAAAGCACCATTTGCATGCACATCTCATGTGGTTTTGCAGAAAACTTCATCCGCGTCTACCAAAAGATGCATGTGCATGCTTAAAACGCGTTTTCGCACAAATGCGTGCGCGGGTGCTAAAAAGAGCAGCATCGGCATGCTTAGCACGCTCGTTTGGTAGAAATCCACGTGCGCGTTCTGCCAAAAGCACCATTTGCATGCACATCTTGTGGTTTTGCAGAAAACTTCATCCCCGTCTACCAAAAGATGCACGTGCATGCCTTAAAACGCGTTTTCGCACAAATCCGTGCGCGGGTGCTAAAAAGAGCAGCATCGGCATGCTTAGCACGTCGTTTGGTAGAAATCCACGTGCGCGT
Source organism: Dermacentor andersoni (assembly GCF_023375885.2). Classification (NCBI taxonomy): domain Eukaryota; kingdom Metazoa; phylum Arthropoda; class Arachnida; order Ixodida; family Ixodidae; genus Dermacentor; species Dermacentor andersoni. The sequence continues at coordinate 60,031 of NW_027315112.1, read as the reverse complement.
TCTGCAAAAAGCACCATTTGCATGCACATCTTGTGGTTTTGCAGAAAACTTCATCCGCGTCTACCAAAGATGCATGTGCATGCTTAAAACGCGTTTTCGCACAAATGCGTGCGGCGGGGTGCTAAAAAGAGCAGCATCGGCATGCTTAGCACGTCGTTTGGTAGAAATCCACGTGCGCGTTCTGCCAAAAGCACCATTTGCATGCACATCTTGTGGGTTTTGCAGAAAACTTCATCCGCGTCTACCAAAAGATGCATGTGCATGCTTAAAACGCGTTTTCGCACAAATCCGTGCGCGGGTGCTAAAAAGAGCAGCATCGGCATGCTTAGCACGTCGTTTGGTAGAAATCCACGTGCGCGTTCTGCAAAAAGCACCATTTGCATGCACATTCTTGTGGTTTTGCAGAAAACTTCATCCGCGTCTACCAAAAGATGCATGTGCATGCTTAAAACGCGTTTTCGCACAAATGCGTGCGCGGGTGCTAAAAAGAGCAGCATCGGCATGCTTAGCACGTTGTTTGGTAGAAATCCACGTGCGCGTTCTGCAAAAAGCACCATTGCATGCACATCTTGTGGTTTTGCAGAAAACTTCATCCGCGTCTACCAAAAGATGGCATGTGCATGCTTAAAACGCGTTTTCGCACAAATGCGTGCGCGGGGTGCTAAAAAGAGCAGCATCGGCATGCTTAGCACGTTGTTTGGTAGAAATCCACGTGCGCGTTCTGCAAAAAGCACCATTTGCATGCACATCTTGTGGTTTTGCAGAAAACTTCATCCGCGTCTACCAAAAGATGCATGTGCATGCTTAAAACGCGTTTTCGCACAAATGCGTGCGCGGGTGCTAAAAAGAGCAGCATCGGCATGCTTTAGCACGTCGTTTGGTAGAAATCCACGTGCGCGTTCTGCCAAAAGCACCATTTGCATGCACACCTTGTGGTTTTGCAGAAAACTTCATCCGCGTCTACCAAAAGATGCACGTGCATGCTTAAAAACGCGTTTTTCGCACAAATCCAGTGCGCGGGTGCTAAAAAAGAGCAGCATCGGCATGCTTAGCACGTCGTTTGGTAGAAATCCACGTGCGCGTTCTGCAAAAAGCACCATTTGCATGCACATCTTGTGGTTTTGCAGAAAACTTCATCCGCGTCTACCAAAAGATGCATGTGCATGCTTAAAACGCGTTTTCGCACAAATGCGTGCGCGGGTGCTAAAAAGAGCAGCATCGGCATGCTTAGCACGTCGTTTGGTAGAAATCCACGTGCGCGTTCTGCAAAAAGCACCATTTGCATGCACATCTTGTGGTTTTGCAGAAAACTTCATCCGCGTCTACCAAAAGATGCATGTGCATGCTTAAAACGCGTTTTCGCACAAATGCGTGCGCGGGTGCTAAAAAGAGCAGCATCGGCATGCTTAGCACGTTGTTTGGTAGAAATCCACGTGCGCGTTCTGCAAAAAGCACCATTTGCATGCACATCTTGTGGTTTTGCAGAAAACTTCATCCGCGGTCTACCAAAAGATGCATGTGCATGCTTAAAACGCGTTTTCGCACAAATGCGTGCGCGGGGTGCTAAAAAGAGCAGCATCCGGCATGCTTAGCACGTCGTTTGGTAGAAATCCACGTGCGCGTTCTGCAAAAAGCACCATTTGCATGCACATCTTGTGGTTTTGCAGAAAACTTCATCCGCGTCTACCAAAAAGATGCATGTGCATGCTTAAAACGCGTTTTCGCACAAATGCGTGCGCGGGTGCTAAAAAGAGCAGCATCGGCATGCTTAGCACGTCGTTTGGTAGAAATCCACGAGCGCGTTCTGCAAAAAGCACCATTTGCATGCACATCTTGTGGTTTTGCAGAAAACTTCATCCGCGTCTACCAAAAGATGCATGTGCATGCTTAAAACGCGTTTTCGCACAAATCCGTGCGCGGGTGCTAAAAAGAGCAGCATCGGCATGCTTAGCACGTCGTTTGGTAGAAATCCACGTGCGCGTTCTGCAAAAAGCACCATTTGCATGCACATCTTGTGGTTTTGCAGAAAACTTCATCCGCGTCTACCAAAAGATGCATGTGCATGCTTAAAACGCGTTTTCGCACAAATGCGTGCGCGGGTGCTAAAAAGAGCAGCATCGGCATGCTTAGCACGTTGTTTGGTAGAAATCCACGTGCGCGTTCTGCAAAAAGCACCATTTGCATGCACATCTTGTGGTTTTGCAGAAAACTTCATCCGCGTCTACCAAAAGATGCATGTGCATGCTTAAAACGCGTTTTCGCACAAATGCGTGCGCGGGTGCTAAAAAGAGCAGCATCGGCCATGCTTAGCACGTTGTTTGGTAGAAAATCCACGTGCGCGTTCTGCAAAAAGCACCATTTTGCATGCACATCTTGTGGTTTTTGCAGAAAACTTCATCCGCGTCTACCAAAAGATGCATGTGCATGCTTAAAAACGCGTTTTCGCACAAATGCGTGCGCGGGTGCTAAAAAAGAGCAGCATCGGCATGCTTAGCACGTCGTTTGGTAGAAATCCCGTGCGCGTTCTGCCAAAAGCACCATTTGCATGCACACCTTGTGGTTTTGCAGAAAACTTCATCCGCGTCTACCAAAAGATGCACGTGCATGCTTAAAACGCGTTTTCGCACAAATACCGTGCGCGGGTGCTAAAAAGAGCAGCATCGGCATGCTTAGCACGTCGTTTGGTAGAAATCCACGTGCGCGTTCTGCAAAAAGCACCATTTGCATGCACATCTTGTGGTTTTGCAGAAAACTTCATCCGCGTCTACCAAAAGATGCATGTGCATGCTTAAAACGCGTTTTCGCACAAATGCGTGCGCGGGTGCTAAAAAGAGCAGCATCGGCATGCTTAGCACGTCGTTTTGGTAGAAATCCACGAGCGCGTTCTGCAAAAAGCACCATTTGCATGCACATCTTGTGGTTTTGCAGAAAACTTCATCCGCGTCTACCAAAAGATGCATGTGCATGCTTAAAACGCGTTTTCGCACAAAATGCGTGCGCGGGTGCTAAAAAGAGCAGCATCGGCATGCTTAGCACGTCGTTTGGTAGAAATCCACGTGCGCGTTCTGCCAAAAGCACCATTTGCATGCACATCTTGTGGTTTTGCAGGAAAACTTCATCCGCGTCTACCAAAAGATGCATGTGCATGCTTATAACGCGTTTTCGCACAAATCCGTGCGCGGGTGCTAAAAAGAGCAGCATCGGCATGCTTAGCACGTCGTTTGGTAGAAATCCACGTGCGCGTTCTGCAAAAAAGCACCATTTGCATGCACATCTTGTGGTTTTGCAGAAAACTTCATCCGCGTCTACCAAAAGATGCATGTGCATGCTTAAAACGCGTTTTCGCACAAATGCGTGCGCGGGTGCTAAAAAGAGCAGCATCGGCATGCTTAGCACGTTGTTTGGTAGAAATCCACGTGCGCGTTCTGCAAAAAGCACCATTTGCATGCACATCTTGTGGTTTTGCAGAAAACTTCATCCGCGTCTACCAAAAGATGCATGTGCATGCTTAAAACGCGTTTTCGCACAAATGCCGTGCGCGGGTGCTAAAAAAGAGCAGCATCGGCATGCTTCGCACGTTGTTTGGTAGAAATCCACGTGCGCGTTCTGCAAAAAGCACCATTTGCATGCACATCTTGTGGTTTTGCAGAAAACTTCATCCGCGTCTACCAAAAGATGCATGTGCATGCTCTTAAAACGCGTTTTCGCACAAATGCGTGCGCGGGTGCTAAAAAGAGCAGCATCGGCATGCTTAGCACGTTGTTTGGTAGAAATCCACGTGCCGCGTTCTGCAAAAAGCACCATTTGCATGCACATCTTGTGGTTTTGCAGAAAACTTCATCCGCGTCTACCAAAAGATGCATGTGCATGCTTAAAAACGCGTTTTCGCACAAATGCGTGCGCGGGTGCTAAAAAGAGCAGCATCGGCATGCTTAGCACGTCGTTTGGTAGAAATCCACGTGCGCGTTCTGCAAAAAGCACCATTTGCATGCACATCTTGTGGTTTTGCAGAAAACTTTCATCCGCGTCTACCAAAAGATGCATGTGCATGCTTAAAACGCGTTTTCGCACAAAATGCGTGCGCGGGGTGCTAAAAAGGAGCAGCATCGGCATGCTTAGCACGTCGTTTGGTAGAAATCCCACGTGCGCGTTCTGCCAAAAGCACCATTTGCATGCACATCTTGTGGTTTTGCAGAAAACTTCATCCCCGTCTACCAAAAGATGGCACGTGCATGCTTAAAACGCGTTGTTTTCGCACAAATCCGGTGCGCGGGGTTGCTAAAAAGAGCAGCATCGGCATGCTTAGCACGTCGTTTGGTAGAAATCCACGTGCGCCGGTTCTGCAAAAAGCACACCATTTTGCATGCACATCTTGTGGTTTTGTGGCAGGAAAACTTCATCCGCGTCTACCAAAAGATGCATGTGCATGCTTAAAACGCGTTTTTCGCACAAATGCGTGCGCGGGTGCTAAAAAGAGCAGCATCGGCATGCTTAGCACGTCGGTTTGGTAGAAATCCACGAGCGCGTTCTGCAAAAAGCACCATTTGCATGCACATCTTTGTGGTTTTGCAGAAAACTTCATCCGCGTCTACCAAAAGATGCATGTGCATGCTTAAAACGCGTTTTCGCACAAATGCGTGCGCGGGTGCTAAAAAGAGCAGCATCGGCATGCTTAGCACGTCGTTTGGTAGAAATCCACGTGCGCGTTCTGCCAAAAGCACCATTTGCATGCACATCTTGTGGTTTTGCAGAAAACTTCATCCGCGTCTACCAAAAGATGCATGTGCATGCTTAAAACGCGTTTCTCGCACAAATTCGTGCGCGGGTGCTAAAAAGAGCAGCATCGGCATGCTTAGCACGTCGTTTGGTAGAAATCCACGTGCGCGTTCTGCAAAAAGCACCATTTGCATGCACATCTTGTGGTTTTTGCAGAAAACTTCATCCGCGTCTACCAAAAGATGCATGTGCATGCTTAAAAACGCGTTTTCGCACAAATTCCGTGCGCGGGTGCTAAAAAGAGCAGCATCGGCATGCTTAGCACGTCGTTTGGTAGAAATCCACGTGCGCGTTCTGCAAAAAGCACCATTTGCATGCACATCTTGTGGTTTTGCAGAAAACTTCATCCGCGTCTACCAAAAGATGCATGTGCATGCTTAAAACGCGTTTTCGCACAAATGCCGTGCGCGGGGTGCTAAAAAGAGCAGCATCGGCATGCTTAGCACGTCGTTTTGGTAGAAATCCACGTGCGCGTTCTGCCAAAAGCACCATTTTGCATGCTCACCTTGTGGTTTTGCAGAAAACTTCATCCGCGTCTACCAAAAGATGCACGTGCATGCTTAAAAACGCGTTTTCGCACAAATCCGTGCGCGGGTGCTAAAAAGAGCAGCATCGGCATGCTTAGCACGTCGTTTGGTAGAAATCCACGTGCGCGTTCTGCAAAAAGCACCATTTGCATGCACATCTTGTGGTTTTGCAGAAAACTTTCATCCGCGTCTACCAAAAGATGCATGTGCATGCTTAAAAACGCGTTTTTCGCACAAATGCGTGCGCGGGTGCTAAAAAGGAGCAGCATCGGCATGCTTAGCACGTCGTTTGGTAGAAATACCACGAGCGCGTTCTGCAAAAAGCACCATTTGCATGCACATCTTGTGGTTTTGCAGAAAACTTCATCCGCGTCTACCAAAAGATGCATGTGCATGCTTAAAAACGCGGTTTTCGCACAAATGCGGTGCGCGGGTGCTAAAAAGAGCAGCATCGGCATGCTTAGCACGTCGTTTGGTAGAAATCCACGTGCGCGTTCTGCCAAAAGCACCATTTGCATGCACATCTTGTGGTTTTGCAGAAAACTTCATCCGCGTCTACCAAAAGATGCATGTGCATGCTTTAAAACGCGTTTTCGCACAAATCCGTGCGCGGGTGCTAAAAAGAGCAGCATCGGCATGCTTAGCACGTCGTTTGGTAGAAATCCACGTGCGCGTTCTGCAAAAAAGCACCATTTGCATGCACATCTTGTGGTTTTGCAGAAAAACTTCATCCGCGTCTACCAAAAGATGCATGTGCATGCTTAAAACGCGTTTTCGCACAAATGCGTGCGCGGGTGCTAAAAAGAGCAGCATCGGCATGCTTAGCACGTTGTTTGGTAGAAATCCACGTGCGCGTTCTGCAAAAAAGCACCATTTGCATGCACATCTTGTGGTTTTGCAGAAAACTTCATCCGCGTCTACCAAAAGATGCATGTGCATGCTTAAAACGCGTTTTCGCACAAATGCGTGCGCGGGTGCTAAAAAGAGCAGCATCGGCATGCTTCGCACGTTGTTTGGTAGAAATCCACGTGCGCGTTCTGCAAAAAGCACCATTTGCATGCACATCTTGTGGTTTTGCAGAAAACTTCATCCGCGTCTACCAAAAGATGCATGTGCATGCTTAAAACGCGTTTTCGCACAAATGCGTGCGCGGGTGCTAAAAAGAGCAGCATCGGCGATGCTTAGCACGTTGTTTGGTAGAAATCCACGTGCGCGTTCTGCAAAAAGCACCATTTGCATGCACATCTTGTGGGTTTTGCAGAAAACTTCATCCGCGTCTACCAAAAGATGCATGTGCATGCTTAAAACGCGTTTTCGCACAAATGCGTGCGCGGGGTGCTAAAAAGAGCAGCATCGGCATGCTTAGCACGTCGTTTGGTAGGAAATCCACGTGCGCGTTCTGCAAAAAGCACCATTTGCATGCACATCTTGTGGTTTTGCAGAAAACTTCATCCGCGTCTACCAAAAGAGTGCATGTGCATGCTTAAAACGCGTTTTCGCACAAATGCGTGCGCGGGTGCTAAAAAGAGCAGCATCGGCATGCTTAGCACGTCGTTTGGTAGAAATCCACGTGCGCGTTCTGCCAAAAGCACCATTTGCATGCACATCTTGTGGTTTTTGCAGAAAAACTTCATCCCCGTCTACCAAAAGATGCACGTGCATGCTTAAAACGCGTTTTCGCACAAATCCGTGCGCGGGTGCTAAAAAGAGCAGCATCGGCATGCTTAGCACGTCGTTTGGTAGAAATCCACGTGCGCGTTCTGCAAAAAAGCACCATTTGCATGCACATCTTGTGGTTTTGCAGAAAACTTCATCCGCGTCTACCAAAAGATGCATGTGCATGCTTAAAACGCGTTTTTCGCACAAATGCGTGCGCGGGTGCTAAAAAGAGCAGCACTCGGCATGCTTAGCACGTCGTTTGGTAGAAATCCACGAGCGCGTTCTGCAAAAAGCACCATTTGCATGCACATCTTGTGGTTTTGCAGAAAAACTTCATCCGCGTCTACCAAAAGATGCATGTGCATGCTTAAAACGCGTTTTCGCACAAATGCGTGTGCGGGTGCTAAAAAGAGCAGCATCGGCATGCTTAGCACGTCGTTTGGTAGAAATCCACGTGCGCGTTCTGCCAAAAGCACCATTTGCATGCACATCTTTGTGGTTTTGCAGAAAACTTCATCCGCGTCTACCAAAAGATGCATGTGCATGCTTAAAACGCGTTTTCGCACAAATGCGTGCGCGGGTGCTAAAAAGAGCAGCATCGGCATGCTTAGCACGTCGTTTGGTAGAAATCCACGAGCGCGTTCTGCAAAAAGCACCATTTGCATGCACATCTTGTGGTTTTGCAGAAAACTTCATCCGCGTCTACCAAAAGATGCATGTGCATGCTTAAAACGCGTTTTCGCACAAATGCGTGCGCGGGTGCTAAAAAGAGCAGCATCGGCATGCTTAGCACGTCGTTTGGTAGAAATCCACGTGCGCGTTCTGCCAAAAGCACCATTTGCATGCACATCTTGTGGTTTTGCAGAAAACTTCATCCGCGTCTACCAAAAGATGCATGTGCATGCTTAAAACGCGTTTTCGCACAAATCCCTGCGCGGGTGCTAAAAAGAGCAGCATCGGCATGCTTAGCACGTCGTTTGGTAGAAATCCACGTGCGCGTTCTGCAAAAAGCACCATTTGCATGCACATCTTGTGGTTTTGCAGAAAACTTCATCCGCGTCTACCAAAAGATGCATGTGCATGCTTAAAACGCGTTTTCGCACAAATGCGTGCGCGGGTGCTAAAAAGAGCAGCATCGGCATGCTTAGCACGTTGTTTGGTAGAAATCCACGTGCGCGTTCTGCAAAAAGCACCATTTGCATGCACATCTTGTGGTTTTGCAGAAAACTTCATCCGCGTCTACCAAAAGATGCATGTGCATGCTTAAAACGCGTTTTCGCACAAATGCGTGCGCGGGTGCTAAAAAGAGCAGCATCGGCATGCTTCGCACGTTGTTTGGTAGAAATCCACGTGCGCGTTCTGCAAAAAGCACCATTTGCATGCACATCTTGTGGTTTTGCAGAAAACTTCATCCGCGTCTACCAAAAGATGCATGTGCATGCTTAAAACGCGTTTTCGCACAAATGCGTGCGCGGGTGCTAAAAAGAGCAGCATCGGCATGCTTAGCACGTTGTTTGGTAGAAATCCACGTGCGCGTTCTGCAAAAAGCACCATTTGCATGCACATCTTGTGGTTTTGCAGAAAACTTCATCCGCGTCTACCAAAAGATGCATGTGCATGCTTAAAACGCGTTTTCGCACAAATGCGTGCGCGGGTGCTAAAAAGAGCAGCATCGGCATGCTTAGCACGTCGTTTGGTAGAAATCCACGTGCGCGTTCTGCAAAAAGCACCATTTGCATGCACATCTTGTGGTTTTGCAGAAAACTTCATCCGCGTCTACCAAAAGATGCATGTGCATGCTTAAAACGCGTTTTCGCACAAATGCGTGCGCGGGTGCTAAAAAGAGCAGCATCGGCATGCTTAGCACGTCGTTTGGTAGAAATCCACGAGCGCGTTCTGCAAAAAGCACCATTTGCATGCACATCTTGTGGTTTTGCAGAAAACTTCATCCGCGTCTACCAAAAGATGCATGTGCATGCTTAAAACGCGTTTTCGCACAAATCCGTGCGCGGGTGCTAAAAAGAGCAGCATCGGCATGCTTAGCACGTCGTTTGGTAGAAATCCACGTGCGCGTTCTGCAAAAAGCACCATTTGCATGCACATCTTGTGGTTTTGCAGAAAACTTCATCCGCGTCTACCAAAAGATGCATGTGCATGCTTAAAACGCGTTTTCGCACAAATGCGTGCGCGGGTGCTAAAAAGAGCAGCATCGGCATGCTTAGCACGTTGTTTGGTAGAAATCCACGTGCGCGTTCTGCAAAAAGCACCATTTGCATGCACATCTTGTGGTTTTGCAGAAAACTTCATCCGCGTCTACCAAAAGATGCATGTGCATGCTTAAAACGCGTTTTCGCACAAATGCGTGCGCGGGTGCTAAAAAGAGCAGCATCGGCATGCTTAGCACGTTGTTTGGTAGAAATCCACGTGCGCGTTCTGCAAAAAGCACCATTTGCATGCACATCTTGTGGTTTTGCAGAAAACTTCATCCGCGTCTACCAAAAGATGCATGTGCATGCTTAAAACGCGTTTTCGCACAAATGCGTGCGCGGGTGCTAAAAAGAGCAGCATCGGCATGCTTAGCACGTTGTTTGGTAGAAATCCACGTGCGCGTTCTGCAAAAAGCACCATTTGCATGCACATCTTGTGGTTTTGCAGAAAACTTCATCCGCGTCTACCAAAAGATGCATGTGCATGCTTAAAACGCGTTTTCGCACAAATGCGTGCGCGGGTGCTAAAAAGAGCAGCATCGGCATGCTTAGCACGTCGTTTGGTAGAAATCCACGTGCGCGTTCTGCAAAAAGCACCATTTGCATGCACATCTTGTGGTTTTGCAGAAAACTTCATCCGCGTCTACCAAAAGATGCATGTGCATGCTTAAAACGCGTTTTCGCACAAATGCGTGCGCGGGTGCTAAAAAGAGCAGCATCGGCATGCTTAGCACGTCGTTTGGTAGAAATCCACGTGCGCGTTCTGCCAAAAGCACCATTTGCATGCACATCTTGTGGTTTTGCAGAAAACTTCATCCCCGTCTACCAAAAGATGCACGTGCATGCTTAAAACGCGTTTTCGCACAAATCCGTGCGCGGGTGCTAAAAAGAGCAGCATCGGCATGCTTAGCACGTCGTTTGGTAGAAATCCACGTGCGCGTTCTGCAAAAAGCACCATTTGCATGCACATCTTGTGGTTTTGCAGAAAACTTCATCCGCGTCTACCAAAAGATGCATGTGCATGCTTAAAACGCGTTTTCGCAGAAATGCGTGCGCGGGTGCTAAAAAGAGCAGCATCGGCATGCTTAGCACGTCGTTTGGTAGAAATCCACGAGCGCGTTCTGCAAAAAGCACCATTTGCATGCACATCTTGTGGTTTTGCAGAAAACTTCATCCGCGTCTACCAAAAGATGCATGTGCATGCTTAAAACGCGTTTTCGCACAAATGCGTGCGCGGGTGCTAAAAAGAGCAGCATCGGCATGCTTAGCACGTCGTTTGGTAGAAATCCACGTGCGCGTTCTGCCAAAAGCACCATTTGCATGCACATCTTGTGGTTTTGCAGAAAACTTCATCCGCGTCTACCAAAAGATGCATGTGCATGCTTAAAACGCGTTTTCGCACAAATTCGTGCGCGGGTGCTAAAAAGAGCAGCATCGGCATGCTTAGCACGTCGTTTGGTAGAAATCCACGTGCGCGTTCTGCAAAAAGCACCATTTGCATGCACATCTTGTGGTTTTGCAGAAAACTTCATCCGCGTCTACCAAAAGATGCATGTGCATGCTTAAAACGCGTTTTCGCACAAATCCGTGCGCGGGTGCTAAAAAGAGCAGCATCGGCATGCTTAGCACGTCGTTTGGTAGAAATCCACGTGCGCGTTCTGCAAAAAGCACCATTTGCATGCACATCTTGTGGTTTTGCAGAAAACTTCATCCGCGTCTACCAAAAGATGCATGTGCATGCTTAAAACGCGTTTTCGCACAAATGCGTGCGCGGGTGCTAAAAAGAGCAGCATCGGCATGCTTAGCACGTCGTTTGGTAGAAATCCACGTGCGCGTTCTGCCAAAAGCACCATTTGCATGCACACCTTGTGGTTTTGCAGAAAACTTCATCCGCGTCTACCAAAAGATGCACGTGCATGCTTAAAACGCGTTTTCGCACAAATCCGTGCGCGGGTGCTAAAAAGAGCAGCATCGGCATGCTTAGCACGTCGTTTGGTAGAAATCCACGTGCGCGTTCTGCAAAAAGCACCATTTGCATGCACATCTTGTGGTTTTGCAGAAAACTTCATCCGCGTCTACCAAAAGATGCATGTGCATGCTTAAAACGCGTTTTCGCACAAATGCGTGCGCGGGTGCTAAAAAGAGCAGCATCGGCATGCTTAGCACGTCGTTTGGTAGAAATCCACGAGCGCGTTCTGCAAAAAGCACCATTTGCATGCACATCTTGTGGTTTTGCAGAAAACTTCATCCGCGTCTACCAAAAGATGCATGTGCATGCTTAAAACGCGTTTTCGCACAAATGCGTGCGCGGGTGCTAAAAAGAGCAGCATCGGCATGCTTAGCACGTCGTTTGGTAGAAATCCACGTGCGCGTTCTGCCAAAAGCACCATTTGCATGCACATCTTGTGGTTTTGCAGAAAACTTCATCCGCGTCTACCAAAAGATGCATGTGCATGCTTAAAACGCGTTTTCGCACAAATCCGTGCGCGGGTGCTAAAAAGAGCAGCATCGGCATGCTTAGCACGTCGTTTGGTAGAAATCCACGTGCGCGTTCTGCAAAAAGCACCATTTGCATGCACATCTTGTGGTTTTGCAGAAAACTTCATCCGCGTCTACCAAAAGATGCATGTGCATGCTTAAAACGCGTTTTCGCACAAATTCGTGCGCGGGTGCTAAAAAGAGCAGCATCGGCATGCTTAGCACGTCGTTTGGTAGAAATCCACGTGCGCGTTCTGCAAAAAGCACCATTTGCATGCACATCTTGTGGTTTTGCAGAAAACTTCATCCGCGTCTACCAAAAGATGCATGTGCATGCTTAAAACGCGTTTTCGCACAAATCCGTGCGCGGGTGCTAAAAAGAGCAGCATCGGCATGCTTAGCACGTCGTTTGGTAGAAATCCACGTGCGCGTTCTGCAAAAAGCACCATTTGCATGCACATCTTGTGGTTTTGCAGAAAACTTCATCCGCGTCTACCAAAAGATGCATGTGCATGCTTAAAACGCGTTTTCGCACAAATGCGTGCGCGGGTGCTAAAAAGAGCAGCATCGGCATGCTTAGCACGTCGTTTGGTAGAAATCCACGTGCGCGTTCTGCCAAAAGCACCATTTGCATGCACACCTTGTGGTTTTGCAGAAAACTTCATCCGCGTCTACCAAAAGATGCACGTGCATGCTTAAAACGCGTTTTCGCACAAATCCGTGCGCGGGTGCTAAAAAGAGCAGCATCGGCATGCTTAGCACGTCGTTTGGTAGAAATCCACGTGCGCGTTCTGCAAAAAGCACCATTTGCATGCACATCTTGTGGTTTTGCAGAAAACTTCATCCGCGTCTACCAAAAGATGCATGTGCATGCTTAAAACGCGTTTTCGCACAAATGCGTGCGCGGGTGCTAAAAAGAGCAGCATCGGCATGCTTAGCACGTCGTTTGGTAGAAATCCACGAGCGCGTTCTGCAAAAAGCACCATTTGCATGCACATCTTGTGGTTTTGCAGAAAACTTCATCCGCGTCTACCAAAAGATGCATGTGCATGCTTAAAACGCGTTTTCGCACAAATGCGTGCGCGGGTGCTAAAAAGAGCAGCATCGGCATGCTTAGCACGTCGTTTGGTAGAAATCCACGTGCGCGTTCTGCCAAAAGCACCATTTGCATGCACATCTTGTGGTTTTGCAGAAAACTTCATCCGCGTCTACCAAAAGATGCATGTGCATGCTTAAAACGCGTTTTCGCACAAATCCGTGCGCGGGTGCTAAAAAGAGCAGCATCGGCATGCTTAGCACGTCGTTTGGTAGAAATCCACGTGCGCGTTCTGCAAAAAGCACCATTTGCATGCACATCTTGTGGTTTTGCAGAAAACTTCATCCGCGTCTACCAAAAGATGCATGTGCATGCTTAAAACGCGTTTTCGCACAAATGCGTGCGCGGGTGCTAAAAAGAGCAGCATCGGCATGCTTAGCACGTTGTTTGGTAGAAATCCACGTGCGCGTTCTGCAAAAAGCACCATTTGCATGCACATCTTGTGGTTTTGCAGAAAACTTCATCCGCGTCTACCAAAAGATGCATGTGCATGCTTAAAACGCGTTTTCGCACAAATGCGTGCGCGGGTGCTAAAAAGAGCAGCATCGGCATGCTTAGCACGTTGTTTGGTAGAAATCCACGTGCGCGTTCTGCAAAAAGCACCATTTGCATGCACATCTTGTGGTTTTGCAGAAAACTTCATCCGCGTCTACCAAAAGATGCATGTGCATGCTTAAAACGCGTTTTCGCACAAATGCGTGCGCGGGTGCTAAAAAGAGCAGCATCGGCATGCTTAGCACGTTGTTTGGTAGAAATCCACGTGCGCGTTCTGCAAAAAGCACCATTTGCATGCACATCTTGTGGTTTTGCAGAAAAGTTCATCCGCGTCTACCAAAAGATGCATGTGCATGCTTAAAACGCGTTTTCGCACAAATGCGTGCGCGGGTGCTAAAAAGAGCAGCATCGGCATGCTTAGCACGTCGTTTGGTAGAAATCCACGTGCGCGTTCTGCCAAAAGCACCATTTGCATGCACATCTTGTGGTTTTGCAGAAAACTTCATCCGCGTCTACCAAAAGATGCATGTGCATGCTTAAAACGCGTTTTCGCACAAATCCGTGCGCGGGTGCTAAAAAGAGCAGCATCGGCATGCTTAGCACGTCGTTTGGTAGAAATCCACGTGCGCGTTCTGCAAAAAGCACCATTTGCATGCACATCTTGTGGTTTTGCAGAAAACTTCATCCGCGTCTACCAAAAGATGCATGTGCATGCTTAAAACGCGTTTTCGCACAAATGCGTGCGCGGGTGCTAAAAAGAGCAGCATCGGCATGCTTAGCACGTCGTTTGGTAGAAATCCACGTGCGCGTTCTGCCAAAAGCACCATTTGCATGCACGTCTTGTGGTTTTGCAGAAAACTTCATCCGCGTCTACCAAAAGATGCATGTGCATGCTTAAAACGCGTTTTCGCACAAATCCGTGCGCGGGTGCTAAAAAGAGCAGCATCGGCAAGCTTAGCACGTCGTTTGGTAGAAATCCACGTGCGCGTTCTGCAAAAAGCACCATTTGCATGCACATCTTGTGGTTTTGCAGAAAACTTCATCCGCGTCTACCAAAAGATGCATGTGCATGCTTAAAACGCGTTTTCGCACAAATGCGTGCGCGGGTGCTAAAAAGAGCAGCATCGGCATGCTTAGCACGTCGTTTGGTAGAAATCCACGTGCGCGTTCTGCCAAAAGCACCATTTGCATGCACATCTTGTGGTTTTGCAGAAAACTTCATCCGCGTCTACCAAAAGATGCATGTGCATGCTTAAAACGCGTTTTCGCACAAATGCGTGCGCGGGTGCTAAAAAGAACAGCATCGGCATGCTTAGCACGTCGTTTGGTAGAAATCCACGTGCGCGTTCTGCCAAAAGCACCATTTGCATGCACATCTTGTGGTTTTGCAGAAAACTTCATCCGCGTCTACCAAAAGATGCATGTGCATGTTTAAAACGCGTTTTCGCACAAATGCGTGCGCGGGTGCTAAAAAGAGCAGCATCGGCATGCTTAGCACGTCGTTTGGTAGAAATCCACGTGCGCGTTCTGCCAAAAGCACCATTTGCATGCACATCTTGTGGTCTTGCAGAAAACTTCATCCGCGTCTACCAAAAGATGCATGTGCATGCTTAAAACGCGTTTTCGCACAAATCCGTGCGCGGGTGCTAAAAAGAGCAGCATCGGCAAGCTTAGCACGTCGTTTGGTAGAAATCCACGTGCGCGTTCTGCAAAAAGCACCATTTGCATGCACATCTTGTGGTTTTGCAGAAAACTTCATCCGCGTCTACCAAAAGATGCATGTGCATGCTTAAAACGCGTTTTCGCACAAATGCGTGCGCGGGTGCTAAAAAGAGCAGCATCGGCATGCTTAGCACGTCGTTTGGTAGAAATCCACGTGCGCGTTCTGCCAAAAGCACCATTTGCATGCACATTTTGTGGTTTTGCAGAAAACTTCATCCGCGTCTACCAAAAGATGCATGTGCATGCTTAAAACGCGTTTTCGCACAAATCCGTGCGCGGGTGCTAAAAAGAGCAGCATCGGCATGCTTAGCACGTCGTTTGGTAGAAATCCACGTGCGCATTCTGCGAAAAGCACCATTTGCATGCACATCTTGTGGTTTTGCAGAAAACTTCATCCGCGTCTACCAAAAGATGCATGTGCATGCTTAAAACGCGTTTTCGCACAAATGCGTGCGCGGGTGCTAAAAAGAGCAGCATCGGCATGCTTAGCACGTCGTTTGGTAGAAATCCACGAGCGCGTTCTGCAGAAAGCACCATTTGCATGCACATCTTGTGGTTTTGCAGAAAACTTCATCCGCGTCTACCAAAAGATGCATGTGCATGCTTAAAACGCGTTTTCGCACAAATGCGTGCGCGGGTGCTAAAAAGAGCAGCATCGGCATGCTTAGCACGTCGTTTGGTAGAAATCCGCGTGCGCGTTCTGCCAAAAGCACCATTTGCATGCACATCTTGTGGTTTTGCAGAAAACTTCATCCGCGTCTACCAAAAGATGCATGTGCATGCTTAAAACGCGTTTTCGCACACATCCGTGCGCGGGTGCTAAAAAGAGCAGCATCGGCATGCTTAGCACGTCGTTTGGTAGAAATCCACGTGCGCGTTCTGCAAAAAGCACCATTTGCATGCACATCTTGTGGTTTTGCAGAAAACTTCATCCGCGTCTACCAAAAGATGCATGTGCATGCTTAAAACGCGTTTCCGCACAAATGCGTGCGCGGGTGCTAAAAAGAGCAGCATCGGCATGCTTAGCACGTCGTTTGGTAGAAATCCACGAGCGCGTTCTGCAAAAAGCACCATTTGCATGCACATCTTGTGGTTTTGCAGAAAACTTCATCCGCGTCTACCAAAAGATGCATGTGCATGCTTAAAACGCGTTTTCGCACAAATGCGTGCGCGGGTGCTAAAAAGAGCAGCATCGGCATGCTTAGCACGTCGTTTGGTAGAAATCCACGTGCGCGTTCTGCCAAAAGCACCATTTGCATGCACATCTTGTGGTTTTGCAGAAAGCTTCATCCGCGTCTACCAAAAGATGCATGTGCATGCTTAAAACGCGTTTTCGCACAAATCCGTGCGCGGGTGCTAAAAAGAGCAGCATCGGCATGCTTAGCACGTCGTTTGGTAGAAATCCACGTGCGCGTTCTGCAAAAAGCACCATTTGCATGCACATCTTGTGGTTTTGCAGAAAACTTCATCCGCGTCTACCAAAAGATGCATGTGCATGCTTAAAACGCGTTTTCGCACAAATGCGTGCGCGGGTGCTAAAAAGAGCAGCATCGGCATGCTTAGCACGTCGTTGGGTAGAAATCCACGAGCGCGTTCTGCAAAAAGCACCATTTGCATGCACATCTTGTGGTTTTGCAGAAAACTTCATCCGCGTCTACCAAAAGATGCATGTGCATGCTTAAAACGCGTTTTCGCACAAATGCGTGCGCGGGTGCTAAAAAGAGCAGCATCGGCATGCTTAGCACGTCGTTTGGTAGAAATCCGCGTGCGCGTTCTGCCAAAAGCACCATTTGCATGCACATCTTGTGGTTTTGCAGAAAACTTCATCCGCGTCTACCAAAAGATGCATGTGCATGCTTAAAACGCGTTTTCGCACAAATCCGTGCGCGGGTGCTAAAAAGAGCAGCATCGGCATGCTTAGCACGTCGTTTGGTAGAAATCCACGTGCGCGTTCTGCAAAAAGCACCATTTGCATGCACATCTTGTGGTTTTGCAGAAAACTTCATCCGCGTCTACCAAAAGATGCATGTGCATGCTTAAAACGCGTTTCCGCACAAATGCGTGCGCGGGTGCTAAAAAGAGCAGCATCGGCATGCTTAGCACGTCGTTTGGTAGAAATCCACGAGCGCGTTCTGCAAAAAGCACCATTTGCATGCACATCTTGTGGTTTTGCAGAAAACTTCATCCGCGTCTACCAAAAGATGCATGTGCATGCTTAAAACGCGTTTTCGCACAAATGCGTGCGCGGGTGCTAAAAAGAGCAGCATCGGCATGCTTAGCACGTCGTTTGGTAGAAATCCACGTGCGCGTTCTGCAAAAAGCACCATTTGCATGCACATCTTGTGGTTTTGCAGAAAACTTCATCCGCGTCTACCAAAAGATGCATGTGCATGCTTAAAACGCGTTTTCGCACAAATGCGTGCGCGGGTGCTAAAAAGAGCAGCATCGGCATGCTTAGCACGTCGTTTGGTAGAAATCCACGTGCGCGTTCTGCCAAAAGCACCATTTGCATGCACATCTTGTGGTTTTGCAGAAAACTTCATCCCCGTCTACCAAAAGATGCACGTGCATGCTTAAAACGCGTTTTCGCACAAATCCGTGCGCGGGTGCTAAAAAGAGCAGCATCGGCATGCTTAGCACGTCGTTTGGTAGAAATCCACGTGCGCGTTCTGCAAAAAGCACCATTTGCATGCACATCTTGTGGTTTTGCAGAAAACTTCATCCGCGTCTACCAAAAGATGCATGTGCATGCTTAAAACGCGTTTTCGCACAAATGCGTGCGCGGGTGCTAAAAAGAGCAGCATCGGCATGCTTAGCACGTCCTTTGGTAGAAATCCACGTGCGCGTTCTGCCAAAAGCACCATTTGCATGCACACCTTGTGGTTTTGCAGAAAACTTCATCCGCGTCTACCAAAAGATGCACGTGCATGCTTAAAACGCGTTTTCGCACAAATCCGTGCGCGGGTGCTAAAAAGAGCAGCATCGGCATGCTTAGCACGTCGATTGGTAGAAATCCACGAGCGCGTTCAGCAAAAAGCACCATTTGCATGCACATCTTGTGGTTTTGCAGAAAACTTCATCCGCGTCTACCAAAAGATGCATGTGCATGCTTAAAACGCGTTTTCGCACAAATGCGTGCGCGGGTGCTAAAAAGAGCAGCATCGGCATGCTTAGCACGTCGTTTGGTAGAAATCCACGTGCGCGTTCTGCCAAAAGCACCATTTGCATGCACATCTTGTGGTTTTGCAGAAAACTTCATCCGCGTCTACCAAAAGATGCATGTGCATGCTTAAAACGCGTTTTCGCACAAATCCGTGCGCGGGTGCTAAAAAGAGCAGCATCGGCATGCTTAGCACGTCGTTTGGTAGAAATCCACGTGCGCGTTCTGCAAAAAGCACCATTTGCATGCACATCTTGTGGTTTTGCAGAAACCTTCATCCGCGTCTACCAAAAGATGCATGTGCATGCTTAAAACGCGTTTTCGCACAAATGCGTGCGCGGGTGCTAAAAAGAGCAGCATCGGCATGCTTAGCACGTCGTTGGGTAGAAATCCACGAGCGCGTTCTGCAAAAAGCACCATTTGCATGCACATCTTGTGGTTTTGCAGAAAACTTCATCCGCGTCTACCAAAAGATGCATGTGCATGCTTAAAACGCGTTTTCGCACAAATGCGTGCGCGGGTGCTAAAAAGAGCAGCATCGGCATGCTTAGCACGTCGTTTGGTAGAAATCCGCGTGCGCGTTCTGCCAAAAGCACCATTTGCATGCACATCTTGTGGTTTTGCAGAAAACTTCATCCGCGTCTACCAAAAGATGCATGTGCATGCTTAAAACGCGTTTTCGCACAAATCCGTGCGCGGGTACTAAAAAGAGCAGCATCGGCATGCTTAGCACGTCGTTTGGTAGAAATCCACGTGCGCGTTCTGCAAAAAGCACCATTTGCATGCACATCTTGTGGTTTTGCAGAAAACTTCATCCGCGTCTACCAAAAGATGCATGTGCATGCTTAAAACGCGTTTCCGCACAAATGCGTGCGCGGGTGCTAAAAAGAGCAGCATCGGCATGCTTAGCACGTCGTTTGGTAGAAATCCACGAGCGCGTTCTGCAAAAAGCACCATTTGCATGCACATCTTGTGGTTTTGCAGAAAACTTCATCCGCGTCTACCAAAAGATGCATGTGCATGCTTAAAACGCGTTTTCGCACAAATGCGTGCGCGGGTGCTAAAAAGAGCAGCATCGGCATGCTTAGCACGTCGTTTGGTAGAAATCCACGTGCGCGTTCTGCAAAAAGCACCATTTGCATGCACATCTTGTGGTTTTGCAGAAAACTTCATCCGCGTCTACCAAAAGATGCATGTGCATGCTTAAAACGCGTTTTCGCACAAATGCGTGCGCGGGTGCTAAAAAGAGCAGCATCGGCATGCTTAGCACGTCGTTTGGTAGAAATCCACGTGCGCGTTCTGCCAAAAGCACCATTTGCATGCACATCTTGTGGTTTTGCAGAAAACTTCATCCCCGTCTACCAAAAGATGCACGTGCATGCTTAAAACGCGTTTTCGCACAAATCCGTGCGCGGGTGCTAAAAAGAGCAGCATCGGCATGCTTAGCACGTCGTTTGGTAGAAATCCACGTGCGCGTTCTGCAAAAAGCACCATTTGCATGCACATCTTGTGGTTTTGCAGAAAACTTCATCCGCGTCTACCAAAAGATGCATGTGCATGCTTAAAACGCGTTTTCGCACAAATGCGTGCGCGGGTGCTAAAAAGAGCAGCATCGGCATGCTTAGCACGTCGTTTGGTAGAAATCCACGAGCGCGTTCTGCAAAAAGCACCATTTGCATGCACATCTTGTGGTTTTGCAGAAAACTTCATCCGCGTCTACCAAAAGATGCATGTGCATGCTTAAAACGCGTTTTCGCACAAATGCGTGCGCGGGTGCTAAAAAGAGCAGCATCGGCATGCTTAGCACGTCGTTTGGTAGAAATCCACGTGCGCGTTCTGCCAAAAGCACCATTTGCATGCACATCTTGTGGTTTTGCAGAAAACTTCATCCGCGTCTACCAAAAGATGCATGTGCATGCTTAAAACGCGTTTTCGCACAAATTCGTGCGCGGGTGCTAAAAAGAGCAGCATCGGCATGCTTAGCACGTCGTTTGGTAGAAATCCACGTGCGCGTTCTGCAAAAAGCACCATTTGCATGCACATCTTGTGGTTTTGCAGAAAACTTCATCCGCGTCTACCAAAAGATGCATGTGCATGCTTAAAACGCGTTTTCGCACAAATGCGTGTGCGGGTGCTAAAAAGAGCAGCATCGGCATGCTTAGCACGTCGTTGGGTAGAAATCCACGAGCGCGTTCTGCAAAAAGCACCATTTGCATGCACATCTTGTGGTTTTGCAGAAAACTTCATCCGCGTCTACCAAAAGATGCATGTGCATGCTTAAAACGCGTTTTCGCACAAATGCGTGCGCGGGTGCTAAAAAGAGCAGCATCGGCATGCTTAGCACGTCGTTTGGTAGAAATCCGCGTGCGCGTTCTGCCAAAAGCACCATTTGCATGCACATCTTGTGGTTTTGCAGAAAACTTCATCCGCGTCTACCAAAAGATGCATGTGCATGCTTAAAACGCGTTTTCGCACAAATCCGTGCGCGGGTGCTAAAAAGAGCAGCATCGGCATGCTTAGCACGTCGTTTGGTAGAAATCCACGTGCGCGCTCTGCAAAAAGCACCATTTGCATGCACATCTTGTGGTTTTGCAGAAAACTTCATCCGCGTCTACCAAAAGATGCATGTGCATGCTTAAAACGCGTTTCCGCACAAATGCGTGCGCGGGTGCTAAAAAGAGCAGCATCGGCATGCTTAGCACGTCGTTTGGTAGAAATCCACGAGCGCGTTCTGCAAAAAGCACCATTTGCATGCACATCTTGTGGTTTTGCAGAAAACTTCATCCGCGTCTACCAAAAGATGCATGTGCATGCTTAAAACGCGTTTTCGCACAAATGCGTGCGCGGGTGCTAAAAAGAGCAGCATCGGCATGCTTAGCACGTCGTTTGGTAGAAATCCACGTGCGCGTTCTGCAAAAAGCACCATTTGCATGCACATCTTGTGGTTTTGCAGAAAACTTCATCCGCGTCTACCAAAAGATGCATGTGCATGCTTAAAACGCGTTTTCGCACAAATGCGTGCGCGGGTGCTAAAAAGAGCAGCATCGGCATGCTTAGCACGTCGTTTGGTAGAAATCCACGTGCGCGTTCTGCCAAAAGCACCATTTGCATGCACATCTTGTGGTTTTGCAGAAAACTTCATCCCCGTCTACCAAAAGATGCACGTGCATGCTTAAAACGCGTTTTCGCACAAATCCGTGCGCGGGTGCTAAAAAGAGCAGCATCGGCATGCTTAGCACGTCGTTTGGTAGAAATCCACGTGCGCGTTCTGCAAAAAGCACCATTTGCATGCACATCTTGTGGTTTTGCAGAAAACTTCATCCGCGTCTACCAAAAGATGCATGTGCATGCTTAAAACGCGTTTTCGCACAAATGCGTGCGCGGGTGCTAAAAAGAGCAGCATCGGCATGCTTAGCACGTCGTTTGGTAGAAATCCACGTGCGCGTTCTGCCAAAAGCACCATTTGCATGCACACCTTGTGGTTTTGCAGAAAACTTCATCCGCGTCTACCAAAAGATGCACGTGCATGCTTAAAACGCGTTTTCGCACAAATCCGTGCGCGGGTGCTAAAAAGAGCAGCATCGGCATGCTTAGCACGTCGTTTGGTAGAAATCCACGAGCGCGTTCTGCAAAAAGCACCATTTGCATGCACATCTTGTGGTTTTGCAGAAAACTTCATCCGCGTCTACCAAAAGATGCATGTGCATGCTTAAAACGCGTTTTCGCACAAATGCGTGCGCGGGTGCTAAAAAGAGCAGCATCGGCATGCTTAGCACGTCGTTTGGTAGAAATCCACGTGCGCGTTCTGCCAAAAGCACCATTTGCATGCACATCTTGTGGTTTTGCAGAAAACTTCATCCGCGTCTACCAAAAGATGCATGTGCATGCTTAAAACGCGTTTTCGCACAAATGCGTGCGCGGGTGCTAAAAAGAGCAGCATCGGCATGCTTAGCACGTCGTTGGGTAGAAATCCACGAGCGCGTTCTGCAAAAAGCACCATTTGCATGCACATCTTGTGGTTTTGCAGAAAACTTCATCCGCGTCTACCAAAAGATGCATGTGCATGCTTAAAACGCGTTTTCGCACAAATGCGTGCGCGGGTGCTAAAAAGAGCAGCATCGGCATGCTTAGCACGTCGTTTGGTAGAAATCCGCGTGCGCGTTCTGCCAAAAGCACCATTTGCATGCACATCTTGTGGTTTTGCAGAAAACTTCATCCGCGTCTACCAAAAGATGCATGTGCATGCTTAAAACGCGTTTTCGCACAAATCCGTGCGCGGGTGCTAAAAAGAGCAGCATCGGCATGCTTAGCACGTCGTTTGGTAGAAATCCACGTGCGCGTTCTGCAAAAAGCACCATTTGCATGCACATCTTGTGGTTTTGCAGAAAACTTCATCCGCGTCTACCAAAAGATGCATGTGCATGCTTAAAACGCGTTTCCGCACAAATGCGTGCGCGGGTGCTAAAAAGAGCAGCATCGGCATGCTTAGCACGTCGTTTGGTAGAAATCCACGAGCGCGTTCTGCAAAAAGCACCATTTGCATGCACATCTTGTGGTTTTGCAGAAAACTTCATCCGCGTCTACCAAAAGATGCATGTGCATGCTTAAAACGCGTTTTCGCACAAATGCGTGCGCGGGTGCTAAAAAGAGCAGCATCGGCATGCTTAGCACGTCGTTTGGTAGAAATCCACGTGCGCGTTCTGCAAAAAGCACCATTTGCATGCACATCTTGTGGTTTTGCAGAAAACTTCATCCGCGTCTACCAAAAGATGCATGTGCATGCTTAAAACGCGTTTTCGCACAAATGCGTGCGCGGGTGCTAAAAAGAGCAGCATCGGCATGCTTAGCACGTCGTTTGGTAGAAATCCACGTGCGCGTTCTGCCAAAAGCACCATTTGCATGCACATCTTGTGGTTTTGCAGAAAACTTCATCCCCGTCTACCAAAAGATGCACGTGCATGCTTAAAACGCGTTTTCGCACAAATCCGTGCGCGGGTGCTAAAAAGAGCAGCATCGGCATGCTTAGCACGTCGTTTGGTAGAAATCCACGTGCGCGTTCTGCAAAAAGCACCATTTGCATGCACATCTTGTGGTTTTGCAGAAAACTTCATCCGCGTCTACCAAAAGATGCATGTGCATGCTTAAAACGCGTTTTCGCACAAATGCGTGCGCGGGTGCTAAAAAGAGCAGCATCGGCATGCTTAGCACGTCGTTTGGTAGAAATCCACGAGCGCGTTCTGCAAAAAGCACCATTTGCATGCACATCTTGTGGTTTTGCAGAAAACTTCATCCGCGTCTACCAAAAGATGCATGTGCATGCTTAAAACGCGTTTTCGCACAAATGCGTGCGCGGGTGCTAAAAAGAGCAGCATCGGCATGCTTAGCACGTCGTTTGGTAGAAATCCACGTGCGCGTTCTGCCAAAAGCACCATTTGCATGCACATCTTGTGGTTTTGCAGAAAACTTCATCCGCGTCTACCAAAAGATGCATGTGCATGCTTAAAACGCGTTTTCGCACAAATTCGTGCGCGGGTGCTAAAAAGAGCAGCATCGGCATGCTTAGCACGTCGTTTGGTAGAAATCCACGTGCGCGTTCTGCAAAAAGCACCATTTGCATGCACATCTTGTGGTTTTGCAGAAAACTTCATCCGCGTCTACCAAAAGATGCATGTGCATGCTTAAAACGCGTTTTCGCACAAATCCGTGCGCGGGTGCTAAAAAGAGCAGCATCGGCATGCTTAGCACGTCGTTTGGTAGAAATCCACGTGCGCGTTCTGCAAAAAGCACCATTTGCATGCACATCTTGTGGTTTTGCAGAAAACTTCATCCGCGTCTACCAAAAGATGCATGTGCATGCTTAAAACGCGTTTTCGCACAAATGCGTGCGCGGGTGCTAAAAAGAGCAGCATCGGCATGCTTAGCACGTCGTTTGGTAGAAATCCACGTGCGCGTTCTGCCAAAAGCACCATTTGCATGCACACCTTGTGGTTTTGCAGAAAACTTCATCCGCGTCTACCAAAAGATGCACGTGCATGCTTAAAACGCGTTTTCGCACAAATCCGTGCGCGGGTGCTAAAAAGAGCAGCATCGGCATGCTTAGCACGTCGTTTGGTAGAAATCCACGTGCGCGTTCTGCAAAAAGCACCATTTGCATGCACATCTTGTGGTTTTGCAGAAAACTTCATCCGCGTCTACCAAAAGATGCATGTGCATGCTTAAAACGCGTTTTCGCACAAATGCGTGCGCGGGTGCTAAAAAGAGCAGCATCGGCATGCTTAGCACGTCGTTTGGTAGAAATCCACGAGCGCGTTCTGCAAAAAGCACCATTTGCATGCACATCTTGTGGTTTTGCAGAAAACTTCATCCGCGTCTACCAAAAGATGCATGTGCATGCTTAAAACGCGTTTTCGCACAAATGCGTGCGCGGGTGCTAAAAAGAGCAGCATCGGCATGCTTAGCACGTCGTTTGGTAGAAATCCACGTGCGCGTTCTGCCAAAAGCACCATTTGCATGCACTTCTTGTGGTTTTGCAGAAAACTTCATCCGCGTCTACCAAAAGATGCATGTGCATGCTTAAAACGCGTTTTCGCACAAATGCGTGCGCGGGTGCTAAAAAGAGCAGCATCGGCATGCTTAGCACGTTGTTTGGTAGAAATCCACGTGCGCGTTCTGCAAAAAGCACCATTTGCATGCACATCTTGTGGTTTTGCAGAAAACTTCATCCGCGTCTACCAAAAGATGCATGTGCATGCTTAAAACGCGTTTTCGCACAAATGCGTGCGCGGGTGCTAAAAAGAGCAGCATCGGCATGCTTAGCACGTCGTTTGGTAGAAATCTACGTGCGCGTTCTGCAAAAAGCACCATTTGCATGCACATCTTGTGGTTTTGCAGAAAACTTCATCCGCGTCTACCAAAAGATGCATGTGCATGCTTAAAACGCGTTTTCGCACAAATGCGTGCGCGGGTGCTAAAAAGAGCAGCATCGGCATGCTTAGCACGTCGTTTGGTAGAAATCCGCGTGCGCGTTCTGCCAAAAGCACCATTTGCATGCACATCTTGTGGTTTTGCAGAAAACTTCATCCGCGTCTACCAAAAGATGCACGTGCATGCTTAAAACGCGTTTTCGCACAAATCCGTGCGCGGGTGCTAAAAAGAGCAGCATCGGCATGCTTAGCACGTCGTTTGGTAGAAATCCACGTGCGCGTTCTGCAAAAAGCACCATTTGCATGCACATCTTGTGGTTTTGCAGAAAACTTCATCCGCGTCTACCAAAAGATGCATGTGCATGCTTAAAACGCGTTTTCGCACAAATGCGTGCGCGGGTGCTAAAAAGAGCAGCATCGGCATGCTTAGCACGTCGTTTGGTAGAAATCCACGAGCGCGTTCTGCAAAAAGCACCATTTGCATGCACATCTTGTGGTTTTGCAGAAAACTTCATCCGCGTCTACCAAAAGATGCATGTGCATGCTTAAAACGCGTTTTCGCACAAATGCGTGCGCGGGTGCTAAAAAGAGCAGCATCGGCATGCTTAGCACGTCGTTTGGTAGAAATCCACGTGCGCGTTCTGCCAAAAGCACCATTTGCATGCACATCTTGTGGTTTTGCAGAAAACTTCATCCGCGTCTACCAAAAGATGCATGTGCATGCTTAAAACGCGTTTTCGCACAAATCCGTGCGCGGGTGCTAAAAAGAGCAGCATCGGCATGCTTAGCACGTCGTTTGGTAGAAATCCACGTGCGCGTTCTGCAAAAAGCACCATTTGCATGCACATCTTGTGGTTTTGCAGAAAACTTCATCCGCGTCTACCAAAAGATGCATGTGCATGCTTAAAACGCGTTTTCGCACAAATGCGTGCGCGGGTGCTAAAAAGAGCAGCATCGGCATGCTTAGCACGTTGTTTGGTAGAAATCCACGTGCGCGTTCTGCAAAAAGCACCATTTGCATGCACATCTTGTGGTTTTGCAGAAAACTTCATCCGCGTCTACCAAAAGATGCATGTGCATGCTTAAAACGCGTTTTCGCACAAATGCGTGCGCGGGTGCTAAAAAGAGCAGCATCGGCATGCTTAGCACGTTGTTTGGTAGAAATTCACGTGCGCGTTCTGCAAAAAGCACCATTTGCATGCACATCTTGTGGTTTTGCAGAAAACTTCATCCGCGTCTACCAAAAGATGCACGTGCATGCTTAAAACGCGTTTTCGCACAAATCCGTGCGCGGGTGCTAAAAAGAGCAGCATCGGCATGCTTAGCACGTCGTTTGGTAGAAATCCACGTGCGCGTTCTGCAAAAAGCACCATTTGCATGCACATCTTGTGGTTTTGCAGAAAACTTCATCCGCGTCTACCAAAAGATGCATGTGCATGCTTAAAACGCGTTTTCGCACAAATGCGTGCGCGGGTGCTAAAAAGAGCAGCATCGGCATGCTTAGCACGTCGTTTGGTAGAAATCCACGTGCGCGTTCTGCCAAAAGCACCATTTGCATGCACATCTTGTGGTTTTGCAGAAAACTTCATCCCCGTCTACCAAAAGATGCACGTGCATGCTTAAAACGCGTTTTCGCACAAATCCGTG
This sequence comes from Dermacentor andersoni, assembly GCF_023375885.2. Lineage (NCBI taxonomy): Eukaryota > Metazoa > Arthropoda > Arachnida > Ixodida > Ixodidae > Dermacentor > Dermacentor andersoni. Next base: position 33,341 of record NW_027315112.1, on the reverse strand, counting down.
CGCGGGTGCTAAAAAGAGCAGCATCGGCATGCTTAGCACGTCGTTTGGTAGAAATCCACGTGCGCGTTCTGCAAAAAGCACCATTTGCATGCACATCTTGTGGTTTTGCAGAAAACTTCATCCGCGTCTACCAAAAGATGCATGTGCATGCTTAAAACGCGTTTTCGCACAAATGCGTGCGCGGGTGCTAAAAAGAGCAGCATCGGCATGCTTAGCACGTCGTTTGGTAGAAATCCACGAGCGCGTTCTGCAAAAAGCACCATTTGCATGCACATCTTGTGGTTTTGCAGAAAACTTCATCCGCGTCTACCAAAAGATGCATGTGCATGCTTAAAACGCGTTTTCGCACAAATGCGTGCGCGGGTGCTAAAAAGAGCAGCATCGGCATGCTTAGCACGTCGTTTGGTAGAAATCCACGTGCGCGTTCTGCCAAAAGCACCATTTGCATGCACATCTTGTGGTTTTGCAGAAAACTTCATCCGCGTCTACCAAAAGATGCATGTGCATGCTTAAAACGCGTTTTCGCACAAATTCGTGCGCGGGTGCTAAAAAGAGCAGCATCGGCATGCTTAGCACGTCGTTTGGTAGAAATCCACGTGCGCGTTCTGCAAAAAGCACCATTTGCATGCACATCTTGTGGTTTTGCAGAAAACTTCATCCGCGTCTACCAAAAGATGCATGTGCATGCTTAAAACGCGTTTTCGCACAAATCCGTGCGCGGGTGCTAAAAAGAGCAGCATCGGCATGCTTAGCACGTCGTTTGGTAGAAATCCACGTGCGCGTTCTGCAAAAAGCACCATTTGCATGCACATCTTGTGGTTTTGCAGAAAACTTCATCCGCGTCTACCAAAAGATGCATGTGCATGCTTAAAACGCGTTTTCGCACAAATGCGTGCGCGGGTGCTAAAAAGAGCAGCATCGGCATGCTTAGCACGTCGTTTGGTAGAAATCCACGAGCGCGTTCTGCAAAAAGCACCATTTGCATGCACATCTTGTGGTTTTGCAGAAAACTTCATCCGCGTCTACCAAAAGATGCATGTGCATGCTTAAAACGCGTTTTCGCACAAATGCGTGCGCGGGTGCTAAAAAGAGCAGCATCGGCATGCTTAGCACGTCGTTTGGTAGAAATCCACGTGCGCGTTCTGCCAAAAGCACCATTTGCATGCACATCTTGTGGTCTTGCAGAAAACTTCATCCGCGTCTACCAAAAGATGCATGTGCATGCTTAAAACGCGTTTTCGCACAAATCCGTGCGCGGGTGCTAAAAAGAGCAGCATCGGCATGCTTAGCACGTCGTTTGGTAGAAATCCACGTGCGCGTTCTGCAAAAAGCACCATTTGCATGCACACCTTGTGGTTTTGCAGAAAACTTCATCCGCGTCTACCAAAAGATGCATGTGCATGCTTAAAACGCGTTTTCGCACAAATGCGTGCGCGGGTGCTAAAAAGAGCAGCATCGGCATGCTTAGCACGTCGTTCGGTAGAAATCCACGAGCGCGTTCTGCAAAAAGCACCATTTGCATGCACATCTTGTGGTTTTGCAGAAAACTTCATCCGCGTCTACCAAGAGATGCATGTGCATGCTTAAAACGCGTTTTCGCACAAATGCGTGCGCGGGTGCTAAAAAGAGCAGCATCGGCATGCTTAGCACGTCGTTTGGTAGAAATCCACGTGCGCGTTCTGCCAAAAGCACCATTTGCATGCACATCTTGTGGTTTTGCAGAAAACTTCATCCGCGTCTACCAAAAGATGCATGTGCATGCTTAAAACGCGTTTTCGCACAAATGCGTGCGCGGGTGCTAAAAAGAGCAGCATCGGCATGCTTAGCACGTCGTTCGGTAGAAATCCACGAGCGCGTTCTGCAAAAAACCAAGATGTGGCACATCTTGTGGTTTTGCAGAAAACTTCATCCGCGTCTACCAAGAGATGCATGTGCATGCTTAAAACGCGTTTTCGCACAAATGCGTGCGCGGGTGCTAAAAAGAGCAGCATCGGCATGCTTAGCACGTCGTTTGGTAGAAATCCACGTGCGCGTTCTGCCAAAAGCACCATTTGCATGCACATCTTGTGGTTTTGCAGAAAACTTCATCCGCGTCTACCAAAAGATGCATGTGCATGCTTAAAACGCGTTTTCGCACAAATGCGTGCGCGGGTGCTAAAAGAACAGCATCGGCATGCTTAGCACGTCGTTTGGTAGAAATCCACGTGCGCGTTCTGCCAAAAGCACCATTTGCATGCACATCTTGTGGTTTTGCAGAAAACTTCATCCGCGTCTACCAAAAGATGCATGTGCATGTTTAAAACGCGTTTTCGCACAAATGCGTGCGCGGGTGCTAAAAAGAGCAGCATCGGCATGCTTAGCAACGTCGTTTGGTAGAAATCCACGTGCGCGTTCTGCCAAAAGCACCATTTGCATGCACATCTTGTGGTCTTGCAGAAAACTTCATCCGCGTCTACCAAAAGATGCATGTGCATGCTTAAAACGCGTTTTCGCACAAATCCGTGCGCGGGTGCTAAAAAGAGCAGCATCGGCAAGCTTAGCACGTCGTTTGGTAGAAATCCACGTGCGCGTTCTGCAAAAAGCACCATTTGCATGCACATCTTGTGGTTTTGCAGAAAACTTCATCCGCGTCTACCAAAAGATGCATGTGCATGCTTAAAACGCGTTTTCGCACAAATGCGCGCGCGGGTGCTAAAAAGAGCAGCATCGGCATGCTTAGCACGTCGTTTGGTAGAAATCCACGTGCGCGTTCTGCCAAAAGCACCATTTGCATGCACATTTTGTGGTTTTGCAGAAAACGTCATCCGCGTCTACCAAAAGATGCATGTGCATGCTTAAAACGCGTTTTCGCACAAATCCGTGCGCGGGTGCTAAAAAGAGCAGCATCGGCATGCTTAGCACGTCGTCTGGTAGAAATCCACGTGCGCATTCTGCAAAAAGCACCATTTGCATGCACATCTTGTGGTTTTGCAGAAAACTTCATCCGCGTCTACCAAAAGATGCATGTGCATGCTTAAAACGCGTTTTCGCACAAATGCGTGCGCGGGTGCTAAAAAGAGCAGCATCGGCATGCTTAGCACGTCGTTTGGTAGAAATCCACGAGCGCGTTCTGCAGAAAGCACCATATGCATGCACATCTTGTGGTTTTGCAGAAAACTTCATCCGCGTCTACCAAAGATGCATGTGCATGCTTAAAACGCGTTTTCGCACAAATGCGTGCGGCGGGTGCTAAAAAGAGCAGCATCGGCATGCTTAGCACGTCGTTTGGTAGAAATCCACGTGCGCGTTCTGCCAAAAGCACCATTTGCATGCACATCTTGTGGTTTTTGCAGAAACTTCATCCGCGTCTACCAAAAGATGCATGTGCATGCTTAAAACGCGTTTTCGCACAAATGCGTGCGCGGGTGCTAAAAAGAGCAGCATCGGCATGCTTAGCACGTCGTTTGGTAGAAATCCACGTGCGCGTTCTGCCAAAAGCACCATTTGCATGCACATCTTGTGGTTTTGCAGAAACTTCATCCGCGTCTACCAAAAGATGCATGTGCATGCTTAAAACGCGTTTTCGCACAAATGCGCGCGCGGGTGCTAAAAAGAGCAGCATCGGCATGCTTAGCACGTCGTTTGGTAGAAATCCACGTGCGCGTTCTGCCAAAAGCACCATTTGCATGCACATCTTGTGGTTTTGCAGAAAACTTCATCCGCGTCTACCAAAAGATGCATGTGCATGCTTAAAACGCGTTTTCGCACAAATCCGTGCGCGGGTGCTAAAAAGAGCAGCATCGGCATGCTTAGCACGTCGTTTGGTAGAAATCCACGTGCGCGTTCTGCAAAAAGCACCATTTGCATGCACATCTTGTGGTTTTGCAGAAAACTTCATCCGCGTCTACCAAAAGATGCATGTGCATGCTTAAAACGCGTTTTCGCACAAATGCGTGCGCGGGTGCCTAAAAAGAGCAGCATCGGCATGCTTAGCACGTCGTTTGGTAGAAATCCACGGTGCGCGTTCTGCCAAAAGCACCATTTGCATGCACATCTTGTGGTTTTGCAGAAAACTTCATCCGCGTCTACCAAAAGATGCATGTGCATGCTTAAAACGCGTTTTCGCACAAAATCCGTGCGCGGGTGCTAAAAAGAGCAGCATCGGCATGCTTAGCACGTCGTTTGGTAGAAATCCACGTGCGCGTTCTGCAAAAAGCACCATTTGCATGCACATCTTGTGGTTTTGCAGAAAACTTCATCCGCGTCTACCAAAAGATGCATTGTGCATGCTTAAAACGCGTTTTCGCACAAATGCGTGCGCGGGTGCTAAAAAGAGCAGCATCGGCATGCTTAGCACGTCGTTTGGTAGAAATCCACGGAGCGCGTTCTGCAAAAAGCACCATTTGCATGCACATCTTGTGGTTTTGCAGAAAACTTCATCCGCGTCTACCAAAAGATGCATGTGCATGCTTAAAACGCGTTTTCGCACAAATGCGTGCGCGGGTGCTAAAAGAGCAGCATCGCATGCTTAGCACGTCGTTTGGTAGAAATCCGCGTGCGCGTTCTGCCAAAAGCACCATTTGCATGCACATCTTGTGGTTTTGCAGAAAACTTCATCCGCGTCTACCAAAAGATGCATTGAGCATGCTTAAAACGCGTTTTCGCACACATCCGTGCGCGGGTGCTAAAAAGAGCAGCATCGGCATGCTTAGCACGTCGTTTGGTAGAAATCCACGTGCGCGTTCTGCAAAAGCACCATTTGCATGCACATCTTGTGGTTTTGCAGAAAACTTCATCCGCGTCTACCAAAAGATGCATGTGCATGCTTAAAACGCGTTTCCGCACAAATGCGTGCGCGGGTGCTAAAAAGAGCAGCATCGGCATGCTTAGCACGTCGTTTGGTAGAAATCCACGAGCGCGTTCTGCAAAAAGCACCATTTGCATGCACATCTTGTGGTTTTGCAGAAAACTTCATCCGCGTCTACCAAAAGATGCATGTGCATGCTTAAAACGCGTTTTCGCACAAATGCGTGCGCGGGTGCTAAAAAGAGCAGCATCGGCATGCTTAGCACGTCGTTTGGTAGAAATCCACGTGCGCGTTCTGCCAAAAGCACCATTTGCATGCACATCTTGTGGTTTTGCAGAAAACTTCATCCGCGTCTACCAAAAGATGCATGTGCATGCTTAAAACGCGTTTTCGCACAAATCCGTGCGCGGGTGCTAAAAAGAGCAGCATCGGCATGCTTAGCACGTCGTTTGGTAGAATCCACGTGCGCGTTCTGCAAAAAGCACCATTTGCATGCACATCTTGTGGTTTTGCAGAAAACTTCATCCGCGTCTACCAAAAGATTGCATGTGCATGCTTAAAACGCGTTTTCGCCACAAATGCGTGCGCGGGTGCTAAAAAGAGCAGCATCGGCATGCTTAGCACGTCGTTGGGTAGAAATCCACGAGCGCGTTCTGCAAAAAGCACCATTTGCATGCACATCTTGTGGTTTTGCAGAAAACTTCATCCGCGTCTACCAAAGATGCATGTGCATGCTTAAAACGCGTTTTCGCACAAATGCGTGCGCGGGTGCTAAAAAGAGCAGCATCGGCATGCTTAGCACGTCGTTTGGTAGAAATCCGCGTGCGCGTTCTGCCAAAGCACCATTTGCATGCACATCTTGTGGTTTTGCAGAAAACTTCATCCGCGTCTACCAAAAGATGCATGTGCATGCTTAAAACGCGTTTTCGCACAAATCCGTGCGCGGGTGCTAAAAAGAGCAGCATCGGCATGCTTAGCACGTCGTTTGTAGAAATCGGCATGCTTAGCACGTCGTTTGTGTAGAAATCCACGTGCGCGTTCTGCAAAAAGCACCATTTGCATGCACATCTTGTGGTTTTGCAGAAAACTTCATCCGCGTCTACCAAAAGATGCATGTGCATGCTTAAAACGCGTTTTCGCACAAATGCGCGCGCGGGTGCTAAAAAGAGCAGCATCGGCATGCTTAGCACGTCGTTTGGTAGAAATCCACGTGCGCGTTCTGCCAAAAGCACCATTTGCATGCACATCTTGTGGTTTTGCAGAAAACTTCATCCGCGTCTACCAAAAGATGCATGTGCATGCTTAAAACGCGTTTTCGCACAAATCCGTGCGCGGGTGCTAAAAAGAGCAGCATCGGCATGCTTAGCACGTCGTTTGGTAGAAATCCACGTGCGCGTTCTGCAAAAAGCACCATTTTGCATGCACATCTTGTGGTTTTGCAGAAAACTTCATCCGCGTCTACCAAAAGATGCATGTGCATGCTTAAAACGCGTTTTCGCACAAATGCGTGCGCGGGTGCTAAAAAGAGCAGCATCGGCAATGCTTAGCACGTCGTTTGGTAGAAATCCACGTGCGCGTTCTGCCAAAAGCACCATTTGCATGCACATCTTGTGGTTTTGCAGAAACTTCATCCGCGTCTACCAAAAGATGCATGTGCATGCTTAAAACGCGTTTTTCGCACAAATCCGTGCGCGGGTGCTAAAAAGAGCAGCATCGGCATGCTTAGCACGTCGTTTGGTAGAAATCCACGTGGCGCGTTCTGCAAAAAGCACCATTTGCATGCACATCTTGTGGTTTTGCAGAAAACTTCATCCGCGTCTACCAAAAGATGCATGTGCATGCTTAAAACGCGTTTTCGCACAAATGCGTGCGCGGGTGCTAAAAAGAGCAGCATCGGCATGCTTAGCACGTCGTTTGGTAGAAATCCACGAGCGCGTTCTGCAAAAAGCACCATTTGCATGCACATCTTGTGGTTTTGCAGAAAACTTCATCCGCGTCTACCAAAAGATGCATGTGCATGCTTAAAACGCGGTTTTCGCACAAAATGCGTGCGCGGGTGCTAAAAAGAGCAGCATCGGCATGCTTAGCACGTCGTTTGGTAGAAATCCGCGTGCGCGTTCTGCCAAAAGCACCATTTGCATGCACATCTTGTGGTTTTGCAGAAAACTTCATCCGCGTCTACCAAAAGATGCATGTGCATGCTTAAAACGCGTTTTCGCACACATCCGTGCGCGGGGTGCTAAAAAGAGCAGCATCGGCATGCTTAGCACGTCGTTTGGTAGAAATCCACGTGCGCGTTCTGCAAAAAGCACCATTTGCATGCACATCTTGTGGTTTTGCAGAAAACTTCATCCGCGTCTACCAAAAGATGCATGTGCATGCTTTAAAACGCGTTTCCGCACAAATGCGTGCGCGGGTGCTAAAAAGAGCAGCATCGGCATGCTTAGCACGTCGTTTGGTAGAAATCCACGAGCGCGTTCTGCAAAAAGCACCATTTGCATGCACATCTTGTGGTTTTGCAGAAAACTTCATCCGCGTCTACCAAAAGATGCATGTGCATGCTTAAAACGCGTTTTCGCACAAATGCGCGCGGCGGGTGCTAAAAAGAGCAGCATCGGCATGCTTAGCACGTCGTTTGGTAGAAATCCACGTGCGCGTTCTGCCAAAAGCACATTTGCATGCACATCTTGTGGTTTTGCAGAAAACTTCATCCGCGTCTACCAAAAGATGCATGTGCATGCTTAAAACGCGTTTTCGCACAAATCCGTGCGCGGGGTGCTAAAAAGAGCAGCATCGGCATGCTTAGCACGTCGTTTGGTAGAAATCCACGTGCGCGTTCTGCAAAAAGCACCATTTGCATGCACATCTTGTGGTTTTGCAGAAAACTTCATCCGCGTCTACCAAAAGATGCATGTGCATGTTTAAAACGCGTTTTCGCACAAATGCGTGCGCGGGTGCTAAAAAGAGCAGCATCGGCATGCTTAGCACGTCGTTTGGTAGAAATCCACGTGCGCGTTCTGCCTCAAAAGCACCATTTGCATGCACATCTTGTGGTTTTGCAGAAAACTTCATCCGCGTCTACCAAAAGATGCCATGTGCATGCTTAAAACGCGTTTTCGCACAAATGCGTGCGCGGGGTGCTAAAAAGAGCAGCATCGGCATGCTTAGCACGTCGTTTGGTAGAAATCCACGTGCGCGTTCTGCAAAAAGCACCATTTGCATGCACATCTTGTGGTTTTGCAGAAAACTTCATCCGCGTCTACCAAAGATGCATGTGCATGCTTAAAACGCGTTTTCGCACAAATGCGTGCGCGGGTGCTAAAAAGAGCAGCATCGGCATGCTTAGCACGGTCGTTGGGTAGAAATCCACGAGCGCGTTCTGCAAAAAGCACCATTTTGCATGCACATCTTGTGGTTTTGCAGAAAACTTCATCCGCGTCTACCAAAAGATGCATGTGCATGCTTAAAACGCGTTTTCGCACAAATGCGTGCGCGGGTGCTAAAAAGAGCAGCATCGGCATGCTTAGCACGTCGTTTGGTAGAAATCCGCGTGCGCGTTCTGCCAAAAGCACCATTTGCATGCACATCTTGTGGTTTTGCAGAAAACTTCATCCGCGTCTACCAAAAGATGCATGTGCATGCTTAAAACGCGTTTTCGCACAAATCCGTGCGCGGGTGCTAAAAAGAGCAGCATCGGCATGCTTAGCACGTCGTTTTGGTAGAAATCCACGTGCGCGTTCTGCAAAAAGCACCATTTGCATGCACATCTTGTGGTTTTGCAGAAAACTTCATCCGCGTCTACCAAAATATGCATGTGCATGCTTAAAACGCGTTTTCGCACAAATGCGTGCGCGGGTGCTAAAAAGAGCAGCATCGGCATGCTTTAGCACGTCGTTTGGTAGAAATCCGCGTGCGCGTTCTGCCAAAAGCACCATTTGCATGCACATCTTGTGGTTTTGCAGAAAACTTCATCCGCGTCTACCAAAAGATGCACGTGCATGCTTAAAACGCGTTTTCGCACAAATCCGTGCGCGGGTGCTAAAAAGAGCAGCATCGGCATGCTTAGCACGTCGTTTGGTAGAAATCCACGTGCGCGTTCTGCAAAAAAGCACCATTTGCATGCACATCTTGTGGTTTTGCAGAAAACTTCATCCGCGTCTACCAAAAGATGCATGTGCATGCTTAAAACGCGTTTTCGCACAAATGCGTGCGCGGGTGCTAAAAAGAGCAGCAGTCGGCATGCTTAGCACGTCGTTTGGTAGAAATCCACGAGCGCGTTCTGCAAAAGCACCATTTGCATGCACATCTTGTGGTTTTGCAGAAAACTTCATCCGCGTCTACCAAAAGATGCATGTGCATGCTTAAAACGCGTTTTCGCACAAATGCGTGCGCGGGGTGCTAAAAAGAGCAGCATCGGCATGCTTAGCACGTCGTTTGGTAGAAATCCACGTGCGCGTTCTGCCAAAAGCACCATTTGCATGCACATCTTGTGGTTTTGCAGAAAACTTCATCCGCGTCTACCAAAAGATGCATGTGCATGCTTAAAACGCGTTTTCGCACAAATCCGTGCGCGGGTGCTAAAAAGAGCAGCATCGGCATGCTTAGCACGTCGTTTGGTAGAAATCCACGTGCGCGTTTCTGCAAAAAGCACCATTTGCATGCACATCTTGTGGTTTTGCAGAAAACTTCATCCGCGTCTACCAAAAGATGCATGTGCATGCTTAAAACGCGTTTTCGCACAAATGCGGGCGCGGGGTGCTAAAAAGAGCAGCATCGGCATGCTTAGCACGTTGTTTGGTAGAAATCCACGTGCGCGTTTTGCAAAAAGCACCATTTGCATGCACATCTTGTGGTTTTGCAGAAAACTTCATCCGCGTCTACCAAAAGATGCATGTGCATGCTTAAAACGCGTTTTCGCACAAATGCGTGCGCGGGTGCTAAAAAGAGCAGCATCGGCATGCTTAGCACGTTGTTTGGTAGAAATCCACGTGCGCGTTCTGCAAAAAAGCACCATTTGCATGCACATCTTGTGGTTTTGCAGAAAACTTCATCCGCGTCTACCAAAAGATGCACGTGCATGCTTAAAACGCGTTTTCGCACAAATCCGTGCGCGGGTGCTAAAAAGAGCAGCATCGGCATGCTTAGCACGTCGTTTGGTAGAAATCCACGTGCGCGTTCTGCAAAAAGCACCATTTGCATGCACATCTTGTGGTTTTGCAGAAAACTTCATCCGCGTCTACCAAAAGATGCATGTGCATGCTTAAAACGCGTTTTCGCACAAATGCGTGCGCGGGTGCTAAAAAAGAGCAGCATCGGCATGCTTAGCACGTCGTTTGGTAGAAATCCACGTGCGCGTTCTGCCAAAAGCACCATTTGCATGCACATCTTGTGGTTTTGCAGAAAACTTCATCCCCGTCTACCAAAAGATGCACGTGCATGCTTAAAACGCGTTTTCGCACAAATCCGTGCGCGGGTGCTAAAAAGAGCAGCATCGGCATGCTTAGCACGTCGTTTGGTAGAAATCCACGTGCGCGTTCTGCAAAAAGCACCATTTGCATGCACATCTTGTGGTTTTGCAGAAAACTTCTTCCGCGTCTACCAAAAGATGCATGTGCATGCTTAAAACGCGTTTTCGCACAAATGCGTGCGCGGGTGCTAAAAAGAGCAGCATCGGCATGCTTAGCACGTCGTTTGGTAGAAATCCACAGTGCGCGTTCTGCCAAAAGCACCGTTTGCATGCACATCTTGTGGTTTTGCAGAAAACTTCATCCGCGTCTACCAAAAAGATGCATGTGCATGCTTTAAAACGCGTTTTCGCACAAATTCGTGCGCGGGTGCTAAAAAGAGCAGCATCGGCATGCTTAGCACGTCGTTTGGTAGAAATCCACGTGCGCGTTCTGCAAAAAGCACCATTTGCATGCACATCTTGTGGTTTTTGCAGAAAACTTCATCCGCGTCTACCAAAAGATGCATGTGCATGCTTAAAACGCGTTTTCGCACAAATCCGTGCGCGGGTGCTAAAAAGAGCAGCATCGGCATGCTTAGCACGTCGTTTGGTAGAAATCCACGTGCGCGTTCTGCAAAAAGCACCATTTGCATGCACATCTTGTGGTTTTGCAGAAAACTTCATCCGCGTCTACCAAAAGATGCATGTGCATGCTTAAACGCGTTTTCGCACAAATGCGTGCGCGGGTGCTAAAAAGAGCAGCATCGGCATGCTTAGCACGTCGTTTGGTAGAAATCCACGAGCGCGTTCTGCAAAAAAGCACCATTTGCATGCACATCTTGTGGTTTTGCAGAAAACTTCATCCGCGTCTACCAAAAGATGCATGTGCATGCTTAAAAACGCGTTTTCGCACAAATGCGTGCGCGGGTGCTAAAAAGAGCAGCATCGGCATGCTTAGCACGTCGTTTGGTAGAAATCCACGTGCGCGTTCTGCCAAAAGCACCATTTGCATGCACATCTTGTGGTCTTGCAGAAAACTTCATCCGCGTCTACCAAAAGATGCATGTGCATGCTTAAAAACGCGTTTTCGCACAAATCCGTGCGCCGGGGTGCTAAAAAGAGCAGCATCGGCATGCTTAGCACGTCGTTTTGGTAGAAATCCACGTGCGCGTTCTGCAAAAAGCACCATTTGCATGCACACCTTGTGGTTTTGCAGAAAACTTCATCCGCGTCTACCAAAAGATGCATGTGCATGCTTAAAACGCGTTTTCGCACAAATGCGTGCGCGGGTGCTAAAAAGAGCAGCATCGGCATGCTTAGCACGTCGTTCGGTAGAAATCCACGAGCGCGTTCTGCAAAAAGCACCATTTGCATGCACATCTTGTGGTTTTGCAGAAAACTTCATCCGCGTCTACCAAGAGATGCATGTGCATGCTTAAAACGCGTTTTCGCACAAATGCGTGCGCGGGTGCTAAAAAGAGCAGCATCGGCATGCTTAGCACGTCGTTTGGTAGAAATCCCACGTGCGCGTTCTGCCCAAAAGCACCATTTGCATGCACATCTTGTGGTTTTGCAGAAAACTTCATCCGCGTCTACCAAAAGATGCATGTGCATGCTTAAAACGCGTTTTCGCACAAATCCGGGCGCGGGTGCTAAAAAGAGCAGCATCGGCATGCTTAGCACGTCGTTTGGTAGAAATCCACGTGCGCGTTCTGCAAAAATCACCATTTGCATGCACATCTTGTGGTTTTGCAGAAAACTTCATCCGCGTCTACCAAAAGATGCATGTGCATGCTTAAAACGCGTTTTCGCACAAATGCGTGCGCGGGTGCTAAAAAGAGCAGCATCGGCATGCTTAGCACGTCGTTTGGTAGAAATCCACGTGCGCGTTCTGGCCAAAAGCACCATTTGCATGCACATCTTGTGGGTTTTGCAGAAAACTTCATCCGCGTCTACCAAAAGATGCATGTGCATGCTTAAAACGCGTTTTTCGCACAAATCCGTGCGCGGGTGCTAAAAAGAGCAGCATCGGCAAGCTTAGCACGTCGTTTGGTAGAAATCCACGTGCGCGTTCTGCAAAAAGCACCATTTGCATGCACATCTTGTGGTTTTGCAGAAAACTTCATCCGCGTCTACCAAAAGATGCATGTGCATGCTTAAAACGCGTTTTCGCACAAATGCGTGCGGCGGGGTGCTAAAAAGAGCAGCATCGGCATGCTTAGCACGTCGTTTGGTAGAAATCCACGTGCGCGTTTCTGCCAAAAGCACCATTTGCATGCACATCTTGTGGTTTTGCAGAAAACTTCATCCGCGTCTACCAAAAGATGCATGTGCATGCTTAAAACGCGTTTTTCGCACAAATCCGTGCGCGGGTGCTAAAAAGAGCAGCATCGGCATGCTTAGCACGTCGTTTGGTAGAAATCCACGTGCGCGTTCTGCAAAAAGCACCATTTGCATGCACATCTTGTGGTTTTGCAGAAAAGTTCATCCGCGTCTACCAAAAGATGCATGTGCATGCTTAAAACGCGTTTTCGCACAAATGCGTGCGCGGGTGCTAAAAAGAGCAGCATCGGCATGCTTAGCACGTCGTTTGGTAGAAATCCACGTGCGCGTTCTGCCAAAAGCACCATTTGCATGCACATCTTGTGGTTTTGCAGAAAACTTCATCCGCGTCTACCAAAAGATGCATGTGCATGCTTAAAACGCGTTTTTCGCACAAATCCGTGCGCGGGGTGCTAAAAAAGAGCAGCATCGGCATGCTTAGCACGTCGTTTGGTAGAAATCCACGTGCGCGTTCTGCAAAAAGCACCATTTGCATGCACATCTTGTGGTTTTGCAGAAAACTTCATCCGCGTCTACCAAAAGATGCATGTGCATGCTTTAAAACGCGTTTTTCGCACAAATGCGTGCGCGGGTGCTAAAAAGAGCAGCATCGGCATGCTTAGCACGTCGTTTGGTAGAAATCCACGTGCGCGTTCTGCAAAAAGCACCATTTGCATGCACACCTTGTGGTTTTGCAGAAAACTTCAATCCGCGTCTACCAAAAGATGCATGTGCATGCTTAAAACGCGTTTTCGCACAAATGCGTGCGCGGGTGCTAAAAAGAGCAGCATCGGCATGCTTAGCACGTCGTTCGGTAGAAATCCACGAGCGCGTTCTGCAAAAAGCACCATTTGCATGCACATCTTGTGGTTTTGCAGAAAACTTCATCCGCGTCTACCAAGAGATGCATGTGCATGCTTAAAACGCGTTTTCGCACAAATGCGTGCGCGGGTGCTAAAAAGAGCAGCATCGGCATGCTTAGCACGTCGTTTGGTAGAAATCCACGTGCGCGTTCTGCCAAAAAGCACCATTTGCATGCACATCTTGTGGTTTTGCAGAAAACTTCATCCGCGTCTACCAAAAGATGCATGTGCATGCTTAAAACGCGTTTTCGCACAAAATCCGGGCGCGGGTGCTAAAAAGAGCAGCATCGGCATGCTTAGCACGTCGTTTGGTAGAAATCCACGTGCGCGTTCTGCAAAAATCACCATTTGCATGCACATCTTGTGGTTTTGCAGAAAACTTCATCCGCGTCTACCAAAAGATGCATGTGCATGCTTAAAACGCGTTTTCGCACAAATGCGTGCGCGGGGTGCTAAAAAGAGCAGCATCGGCATGCTTAGCACGTCGTTTGGTAGAAATCCACGTGCGCGTTCTGCCAAAAGCACCATTTGCATGCACATCTTGTGGTTTTGCAGAAAACTTCATCCGCGTCTACCAAAAGATGCATGTGCATGCTTAAAACGCGTTTTCGCACAAATCCGTGCGCGGGTGCTAAAAAGAGCAGCATCGGCAAGCTTAGCACGTCGTTTGGTAGAAATCCACGTGCGCGTTCTGCAAAAAGCACCATTTGCATGCACATCTTGTGGTTTTGCAGAAAACTTCATCCGCGTCTACCAAAAGATGCATGTGCATGCTTAAAACGCGTTTTCGCACAAATGCGTGCGCGGGTGCTAAAAAGAGCAGCATCGGCATGCTTAGCACGTCGTTTGGTAGAAATCCACGTGCGCGTTCTGCCAAAAGCACCATTTGCATGCACATCTTGTGGTTTTGCAGAAAACTTCATCCGCGTCTACCAAAAGATGCATGTGCATGCTTAAAACGCGTTTTCGCACAAATCCGTGCGCGGGTGCTAAAAAGAGCAGCATCGGCATGCTTAGCACGTCGTTTGGTAGAAATCCACGTGCGCGTTCTGCAAAAAGCACCATTTGCATGCACATCTTGTGGTTTTGCAGAAAAGTTCATCCGCGTCTACCAAAAGATGCATGTGCATGCTTAAAACGCGTTTTCGCACAAATGCGTGCGCGGGTGCTAAAAAGAGCAGCATCGGCATGCTTAGCACGTCGTTTGGTAGAAATCCACGTGCGCGTTCTGCCAAAAGCACCATTTGCATGCACATCTTGTGGTTTTGCAGAAAACTTCATCCGCGTCTACCAAAAGATGCATGTGCATGCTTAAAACGCGTTTTCGCACAAATCCGTGCGCGGGTGCTAAAAAGAGCAGCATCGGCATGCTTAGCACGTCGTTTGGTAGAAATCCACGTGCGCGTTCTGCAAAAAGCACCATTTGCATGCACATCTTGTGGTTTTGCAGAAAACTTCATCCGCGTCTACCAAAAGATGCATGTGCATGCTTAAAACGCGTTTTCGCACAAATGCGTGCGCGGGTGCTAAAAAGAGCAGCATCGGCATGCTTAGCACGTCGTTTGGTAGAAATCCACGTGCGCGTTCTGCCAAAAGCACCATTTGCATGCACGTCTTGTGGTTTTGCAGAAAACTTCATCCGCGTCTACCAAAAGATGCATGTGCATGCTTAAAAACGCGTTTTCGCACAAATCCGTGCGCGGGTGCTAAAAAGAGCAGCATCGGCAAGCTTAGCACGTCGTTTGGTAGAAATCCACGTGCGCGTTCTGCAAAAAGCACCATTTGCATGCACATCTTGTGGTTTTGCAGAAAACTTCATCCGCGTCTACCAAAAGATGCATGTGCATGCTTAAAACGCGTTTTCGCACAAATGCGTGCGCGGGTGCTAAAAAGAGCAGCATCGGCATGCTTAGCACGTCGTTTGGTAGAAATCCACGTGCGCGTTCTGCCAAAAGCACCATTTGCATGCACATCTTGTGGTTTTGCAGAAAACTTCATCCGCGTCTACCAAAAGATGCATGTGCATGCTTAAAACGCGTTTTCGCACAAATGCGTGCGCGGGTGCTAAAAAGAACAGCATCGGCATGCTTAGCACGTCGTTTGGTAGAAATCCACGTGCGCGTTCTGCCAAAAGCACCATTTGCATGCACATCTTGTGGTTTTGCAGAAAACTTCATCCGCGTCTACCAAAAGATGCATGTGCATGTTTAAAACGCGTTTTCGCACAAATCCGTGCGCGGGTGCTAAAAAGAGCAGCATCGGCATGCTTAGCACGTCGTTTGGTAGAAATCCACGTGCGCGTTCTGCAAAAAGCACCATTTGCATGCACATCTTGTGGTTTTGCAGAAAACTTCATCCGCGTCTACCAAAAGATGCATGTGCATGCTTAAAACGCGTTTTCGCACAAATCCGTGCGCGGGTGCTAAAAAGAGCAGCATCGGCATGCTTAGCACGTCGTTTGGTGGAAATCCACGTGCGCATTCTGCAAAAAGCACCATTTGCATGCACATCTTGTGGTTTTGCAGAAAACTTCATCCGCGTCTACCAAAAGATGCATGTGCATGCTTAAAACGCGTTTTCGCACAAATGCGTGCGCGGGTGCTAAAAAGAGCAGCATCGGCATGCTTAGCACGTCGTTTGGTAGAAATCCACGAGCGCGTTCTGCAGAAAGCACCATTTGCATGCACATCTTGTGGTTTTGCAGAAAACTTCATCCGCGTCTACCAAAAGATGCATGTGCATGCTTAAAACGCGTTTTCGCACAAATGCGTGCGCGGGTGCTAAAAAGAGCAGCATCGGCATGCTTAGCACGTCGTTTGGTAGAAATCCACGTGCGCGTTCTGCCAAAAAGCACCATTTGCATGCACGTCTTGTGGTTTTGCAGAAAACTTCATCCGCGTCTACCAAAAGATGCATGTCCATGCTTAAAACGCGTTTTCGCACAAATCCGTGCGCGGGTGCTAAAAAGAGCAGCATCGGCAAGCTTAGCACGTCGTTTGGTAGAAATCCACGTGCGCGTTCTGCAAAAAGCACCATTTGCATGCACATCTTGTGGTTTTGCAGAAAACTTCATCCGCGTCTACCAAAAGATGCATGTGCATGCTTAAAACGCGTTTTCGCACAAATGCGTGCGCGGGTGCTAAAAAGAGCAGCATCGGCATGCTTAGCACGTCGTTTGGTAGAAATCCACGTGCGCGTTCTGCCAAAAGCACCATTTGCATGCACATCTTGTGGTTTTGCAGAAAACTTCATCCGCGTCTACCAAAAGATGCATGTGCATGCTTAAAACGCGTTTTCGCACAAATGCGTGCGCGGGTGCTAAAAAGAACAGCATCGGCATGCTTAGCACGTCGTTTGGTAGAAATCCACGTGCGCGTTCTGCCAAAAGCACCATTTGCATGCACATCTTGTGGTTTTGCAGAAAACTTCATCCGCGTCTACCAAAAGATGCATGTGCATGTTTAAAACGCGTTTTCGCACAAATCCGTGCGCGGGTGCTAAAAAGAGCAGCATCGGCATGCTTAGCACGTCGTTTGGTAGAAATCCACGTGCGCGTTCTGCAAAAAGCACCATTTGCATGCACATCTTGTGGTTTTGCAGAAAACTTCATCCGCGTCTACCAAAAGATGCATGTGCATGCTTAAAACGCGTTTTCGCACAAATGCGTGCGCGGGTGCTAAAAAGAGCAGCATCGGCATGCTTAGCACGTCGTTTGGTAGAAATCCACGTGCGCGTTCTGCCAAAAGCACCATTTGCATGCACATCTTGTGGTCTTGCAGAAAACTTCATCCGCGTCTACCAAAAGATGCATGTGCATGCTTAAAACGCGTTTTCGCACAAATCCGTGCGCGGGTGCTAAAAAGAGCAGCATCGGCAAGCTTAGCACGTCGTTTGGTAGAAATCCACGTGCGCGTTCTGCAAAAAGCACCATTTGCATGCACATCTTGTGGTTTTGCAGAAAACTTCATCCGCGTCTACCAAAAGATGCATGTGCATGCTTAAAACGCGTTTTCGCACAAATGCGTGCGCGGGTGCTAAAAAGAGCAGCATCGGCATGCTTAGCACGTCGTTTGGTAGAAATCCACGTGCGCGTTCTGCCAAAAGCACCATTTGCATGCACATCTTGTGGTTTTGCAGAAAACTTCATCCGCGTCTACCAAAAGATGCATGTGCATGCTTAAAACGCGTTTTCGCACAAATGCGTGCGCGGGTGCTAATAAGAACAGCATCGGCATGCTTAGCACGTCGTTTGGTAGAAATCCACGTGCGCGTTCTGCCAAAAGCACCATTTGCATGCACATCTTGTGGTTTTGCAGAAAACTTCATCCGCGTCTACCAAAAGATGCATGTGCATGTTTAAAACGCGTTTTCGCACAAATCCGTGCGCGGGTGCTAAAAAGAGCAGCATCGGCATGCTTAGCACGTCGTTTGGTAGAAATCCACGTGCGCGTTCTGCAAAAAGCACCATTTGCATGCACATCTTGTGG
Source organism: Dermacentor andersoni (assembly GCF_023375885.2). Lineage (NCBI taxonomy): Eukaryota > Metazoa > Arthropoda > Arachnida > Ixodida > Ixodidae > Dermacentor > Dermacentor andersoni. The sequence continues at coordinate 15,437 of NW_027315112.1, read as the reverse complement.
TTTTGCAGAAAACTTCATCCGCGTCTACCAAAAGATGCATGTGCATGCTTAAAACGCGTTTTCGCACAAATGCGTGCGCGGGTGCTAAAAAGAGCAGCATCGGCATGCTTAGCACGTCGTTTGGTAGAAATCCACGTGCGCGTTCTGCCAAAAGCACCATTTGCATGCACATCTTGTGGTCTTGCAGAAAACTTCATCCGCGTCTACCAAAAGATGCATGTGCATGCTTAAAACGCGTTTTCGCACAAATCCGTGCGCGGGTGCTAAAAAGAGCAGCATCGGCAAGCTTAGCACGTCGTTTGGTAGAAATCCACGTGCGCGTTCTGCAAAAAGCACCATTTGCATGCACATCTTGTGGTTTTGCAGAAAACTTCATCCGCGTCTACCAAAAGATGCATGTGCATGCTTAAAACGCGTTTTCGCACAAATGCGTGCGCGGGTGCTAAAAAGAGCAGCATCGGCATGCTTAGCACGTCGTTTGGTAGAAATCCACGTGCGCGTTCTGCCAAAAGCACCATTTGCATGCACATCTTGTGGTTTTGCAGAAAACTTCATCCGCGTCTACCAAAAGATGCATGTGCATGCTTAAAACGCGTTTTCGCACAAATCCGTGCGCGGGTGCTAAAAAGAGCAGCATCGGCATGCTTAGCACGTCGTTTGGTAGAAATCCACGTGCGCATTCTGCAAAAAGCACCATTTGCATGCACATCTTGTGGTTTTGCAGAAAACTTCATCCGCGTCTACCAAAAGATGCATGTGCATGCTTAAAACGCGTTTTCGCACAAATGCGTGCGCGGGTGCTAAAAAGAGCAGCATCGGCATGCTTAGCACGTCGTTTGGTAGAAATCCACGAGCGCGTTCTGCAGAAAGCACCATTTGCATGCACATCTTGTGGTTTTGCAGAAAACTTCATCCGCGTCTACCAAAAGATGCATGTGCATGCTTAAAACGCGTTTTCGCACAAATGCGTGCGCGGGTGCTAAAAAGAGCAGCATCGGCATGCTTAGCACGTCGTTTGGTAGAAATCCACGTGCGCGTTCTGCCAAAAGCACCATTTGCATGCACGTCTTGTGGTTTTGCAGAAAACTTCATCCGCGTCTACCAAAAGATGCATGTGCATGCTTAAAACGCGTTTTCGCACAAATCCGTGCGCGGGTGCTAAAAAGAGCAGCATCGGCAAGCTTAGCACGTCGTTTGGTAGAAATCCACGTGCGCGTTCTGCAAAAAGCACCATTTGCATGCACATCTTGTGGTTTTGCAGAAAACTTCATCCGCGTCTACCAAAAGATGCATGTGCATGCTTAAAACGCGTTTTCGCACAAATGCGTGCGCGGGTGCTAAAAAGAGCAGCATCGGCATGCTTAGCACGTCGTTTGGTAGAAATCCACGTGCGCGTTCTGCCAAAAGCACCATTTGCATGCACATCTTGTGGTTTTGCAGAAAACTTCATCCGCGTCTACCAAAAGATGCATGTGCATGCTTAAAACGCGTTTTCGCACAAATGCGTGCGCGGGTGCTAAAAAGAACAGCATCGGCATGCTTAGCACGTCGTTTGGTAGAAATCCACGTGCGCGTTCTGCCAAAAGCACCATTTGCATGCACATCTTGTGGTTTTGCAGAAAACTTCATCCGCGTCTACCAAAAGATGCATGTGCATGTTTAAAACGCGTTTTCGCACAAATCCGTGCGCGGGTGCTAAAAAGAGCAGCATCGGCATGCTTAGCACGTCGTTTGGTAGAAATCCACGTGCGCGTTCTGCAAAAAGCACCATTTGCATGCACATCTTGTGGTTTTGCAGAAAACTTCATCCGCGTCTACCAAAAGATGCATGTGCATGCTTAAAACGCGTTTTCGCACAAATGCGTGCGCGGGTGCTAAAAAGAGCAGCATAGGCATGCTTAGCACGTCGTTTGGTAGAAATCCACGTGCGCGTTCTGCCAAAAGCACCATTTGCATGCACATCTTGTGGTCTTGCAGAAAACTTCATCCGCGTCTACCAAAAGATGCATGTGCATGCTTAAAACGCGTTTTCGCACAAATCCGTGCGCGGGTGCTAAAAAGAGCAGCATCGGCAAGCTTAGCACGTCGTTTGGTAGAAATCCACGTGCGCGTTCTGCAAAAAGCACCATTTGCATGCACATCTTGTGGTTTTGCAGAAAACTTCATCCGCGTCTACCAAAAGATGCATGTGCATGCTTAAAACGCGTTTTCGCACAAATGCGTGCGCGGGTGCTAAAAAGAGCAGCATCGGCATGCTTAGCACGTCGTTTGGTAGAAATCCACGTGCGCGTTCTGCCAAAAGCACCATTTGCATGCACATCTTGTGGTTTTGCAGAAAACTTCATCCGCGTCTACCAAAAGATGCATGTGCATGCTTAAAACGCGTTTTCGCACAAATCCGTGCGCGGGTGCTAAAAAGAGCAGCATCGGCATGCTTAGCACGTCGTTTGGTAGAAATCCACGTGCGCATTCTGCAAAAAGCACCATTTGCATGCACATCTTGTGGTTTTGCAGAAAACTTCATCCGCGTCTACCAAAAGATGCATGTGCATGCTTAAAACGCGTTTTCGCACAAATGCGTGCGCGGGTGCTAAAAAGAGCAGCATCGGCATGCTTAGCACGTCGTTTGGTAGAAATCCACGAGCGCGTTCTGCAGAAAGCACCATTTGCATGCACATCTTGTGGTTTTGCAGAAAACTTCATCCGCGTCTACCAAAAGATGCATGTGCATGCTTAAAACGCGTTTTCGCACAAATGCGTGCGCGGGTGCTAAAAAGAGCAGCATCGGCATGCTTAGCACGTCGTTTGGTAGAAATCCACGTGCGCGTTCTGCCAAAAGCACCATTTGCATGCACATCTTGTGGTTTTGCAGAAAACTTCATCCGCGTCTACCAAAAGATGCATGTGCATGCTTAAAACGCGTTTTCGCACAAATGCGTGCGCGGGTGCTAAAAAGAGCAGCATCGGCATGCTTAGCACGTCGTTTGGTAGAAATCCACGTGCGCGTTCTGCCAAAAGCACCATTTGCATGCACATCTTGTGGTTTTGCAGAAAACTTCATCCGCGTCTACCAAAAGATGCATGTGCATGCTTAAAACGCGTTTTCGCACAAATGCGCGCGCGGGTGCTAAAAAGAGCAGCATCGGCATGCTTAGCACGTCGTTTGGTAGAAATCCACGTGCGCGTTCTGCCAAAAGCACCATTTGCATGCACATCTTGTGGTTTTGCAGAAAACTTCATCCGCGTCTACCAAAAGATGCATGTGCATGCTTAAAACGCGTTTTCGCACAAATCCGTGCGCGGGTGCTAAAAAGAGCAGCATCGGCATGCTTAGCACGTCGTTTGGTAGAAATCCACGTGCGCGTTCTGCCAAAAGCACCATTTGCATGCACATCTTGTGGTCTTGCAGAAAACTTCATCCGCGTCTACCAAAAGATGCATGTGCATGCTTAAAACGCGTTTTCGCACAAATCCGTGCGCGGGTGCTAAAAAGAGCAGCATCGGCAAGCTTAGCACGTCGTTTGGTAGAAATCCACGTGCGCGTTCTGCAAAAAGCACCATTTGCATGCACATCTTGTGGTTTTGCAGAAAACTTCATCCGCGTCTACCAAAAGATGCATGTGCATGCTTAAAACGCGTTTTCGCACAAATGCGTGCGCGGGTGCTAAAAAGAGCAGCATCGGCATGCTTAGCACGTCGTTTGGTAGAAATCCACGTGCGCGTTCTGCCAAAAGCACCATTTGCATGCACATTTTGTGGTTTTGCAGAAAACTTCATCCGCGTCTACCAAAAGATGCATGTGCATGCTTAAAACGCGTTTTCGCACAAATCCGTGCGCGGGTGCTAAAAAGAGCAGCATCGGCATGCTTAGCAGGTCGTTTGGTAGAAATCCACGTGCGCATTCTGCAAAAAGCACCATTTGCATGCACATCTTGTGGTTTTGCAGAAAACTTCATCCGCGTCTACCAAAAGATGCATGTGCATGCTTAAAACGCGTTTTCGCACAAATGCGTGCGCGGGTGCTAAAAAGAGCAGCATCGGCATGCTTAGCACGTCGTTTGGTAGAAATCCACGTGCGCATTCTGCAAAAAGCACCATTTGCATGCACATCTTGTGGTTTTGCAGAAAACTTCATCCGCGTCTACCAAAAGATGCATGTGCATGCTTAAAACGCGTTTTCGCACAAATGCGTGCGCGGGTGCTAAAAAGAGCAGCATCGGCATGCTTAGCACGTCGTTTGGTAGAAATCCACGTGCGCGTTCTGCCAAAAGCACCATTTGCATGCACATCTTGTGGTTTTGCAGAAAACTTCATCCGCGTCTACCAAAAGATGCATGTGCATGCTTAAAACGCGTTTTCGCACAAATGCGTGCGCGGGTGCTAAAAAGAGCAGCATCGGCATGCTTAGCACGTCGTTTGGTAGAAATCCACGTGCGCGTTCTGCCAAAAGCACCATTTGCATGCACATCTTGTGGTTTTGCAGAAAACTTCATCCGCGTCTACCAAAAGATGCATGTGCATGCTTAAAACGCGTTTTCGCACAAATGCGCGCGCGGGTGCTAAAAAGAGCAGCATCGGCATGCTTAGCACGTCGTTTGGTAGAAATCCACGTGCGCGTTCTGCCAAAAGCACCATTTGCATGCACATCTTGTGGTTTTGCAGAAAACTTCATCCGCGTCTACCAAAAGATGCATGTGCATGCTTAAAACGCGTTTTCGCACAAATCCGTGCGCGGGTGCTAAAAAGAGCAGCATCGGCATGCTTAGCACGTCGTTTGGTAGAAATCCACGTGCGCGTTCTGCAAAAAGCACCATTTGCATGCACATCTTGTGGTTTTGCAGAAAACTTCATCCGCGTCTACCAAAAGATGCATGTGCATGCTTAAAACGCGTTTTCGCACAAATGCGTGCGCGGGTGCTAAAAAGAGCAGCATCGGCATGCTTAGCACGTCGTTTGGTAGAAATCCACGTGCGCGTTCTGCCAAAAGCACCATTTGCATGCACATCTTGTGGTCTTGCAGAAAACTTCATCCGCGTCTACCAAAAGATGCATGTGCATGCTTAAAACGCGTTTTCGCACAAATCCGTGCGCGGGTGCTAAAAAGAGCAGCATCGGCAAGCTTAGCACGTCGTTTGGTAGAAATCCACGTGCGCGTTCTGCAAAAAGCACCATTTGCATGCACATCTTGTGGTTTTGCAGAAAACTTCATCCGCGTCTACCAAAAGATGCATGTGCATGCTTAAAACGCGTTTTCGCACAAATGCGTGCGCGGGTGCTAAAAAGAGCAGCATCGGCATGCTTAGCACGTCGTTTGGTAGAAATCCACGTGCGCGTTCTGCCAAAAGCACCATTTGCATGCACATCTTGTGGTTTTGCAGAAAACTTCATCCGCGTCTACCAAAAGATGCATGTGCATGCTTAAAACGCGTTTTCGCACAAATGCGCGCGCGGGTGCTAAAAAGAGCAGCATCGGCATGCTTAGCACGTCGTTTGGTAGAAATCCACGTGCGCGTTCTGCCAAAAGCACCATTTGCATGCACATCTTGTGGTTTTGCAGAAAACTTCATCCGCGTCTACCAAAAGATGCATGTGCATGCTTAAAACGCGTTTTCGCACAAATCCGTGCGCGGGTGCTAAAAAGAGCAGCATCGGCATGCTTAGCACGTCGTTTGGTAGAAATCCACGTGCGCGTTCTGCAAAAAGCACCATTTGCATGCACATCTTGTGGTTTTGCAGAAAACTTCATCCGCGTCTACCAAAAGATGCATGTGCATGCTTAAAACGCGTTTTCGCACAAATGCGTGCGCGGGTGCTAAAAAGAGCAGCATCGGCATGCTTAGCACGTCGTTTGGTAGAAATCCACGTGCGCGTTCTGCCAAAAGCACCATTTGCATGCACATCTTGTGGTTTTGCAGAAAACTTCATCCGCGTCTACCAAAAGATGCATGTGCATGCTTAAAACGCGTTTTCGCACAAATCCGTGCGCGGGTGCTAAAAAGAGCAGCATCGGCATGCTTAGCACGTCGTTTGGTAGAAATCCACGTGCGCGTTCTGCAAAAAGCACCATTTGCATGCACATCTTGTGGTTTTGCAGAAAACTTCATCCGCGTCTACCAAAAGATGCATGTGCATGCTTAAAACGCGTTTTCGCACAAATGCGTGCGCGGGTGCTAAAAAGAGCAGCATCGGCATGCTTAGCACGTCGTTTGGTAGAAATCCACGAGCGCGTTCTGCAAAAAGCACCATTTGCATGCACATCTTGTGGTTTTGCAGAAAACTTCATCCGCGTCTACCAAAAGATGCATGTGCATGCTTAAAACGCGTTTTCGCACAAATGCGTGCGCGGGTGCTAAAAAGAGCAGCATCGGCATGCTTAGCACGTCGTTTGGTAGAAATCCGCGTGCGCGTTCTGCCAAAAGCACCATTTGCATGCACATCTTGTGGTTTTGCAGAAAACTTCATCCGCGTCTACCAAAAGATGCATGTGCATGCTTAAAACGCGTTTTCGCACAAATACGTGCGCGGGTGCTAAAAAGAGCAGCATCGGCATGCTTAGCACGTCGTTTGGTAGAAATCCACGTGCGCGTTCTGCAAAAAGCACCATTTGCATGCACATCTTGTGGTTTTGCAGAAAACTTCATCCGCGTCTACCAAAAGATGCATGTGCATGCTTAAAACGCGTTTCCGCACAAATGCGTGCGCGGGTGCTAAAAAGAGCAGCATCGGCATGCTTAGCACGTCGTTTGGTAGAAATCCACGAGCGCGTTCTGCAAAAAGCACCATTTGCATGCACATCTTGTGGTTTTGCAGAAAACTTCATCCGCGTCTACCAAAAGATGCATGTGCATGCTTAAAACGCGTTTTCGCACAAATGCGTGCGCGGGTGCTAAAAAGAGCAGCATCGGCATGCTTAGCACGTCGTTTGGTAGAAATCCACGTGCGCGTTCTGCCAAAAGCACCATTTGCATGCACATCTTGTGGTTTTGCAGAAAACTTCATCCGCGTCTACCAAAAGATGCATGTGCATGCTTAAAACGCGTTTTCGCACAAATCCGTGCGCGGGTGCTAAAAAGAGCAGCATCGGCATGCTTAGCACGTCGTTTGGTAGAAATCCACGTGCGCGTTCTGCAAAAAGCACCATTTGCATGCACATCTTGTGGTTTTGCAGAAAACTTCATCCGCGTCTACCAAAAGATGCATGTGCATGCTTAAAACGCGTTTTCGCACAAATGCGTGCGCGGGTGCTAAAAAGAGCAGCATCGGCATGCTTAGCACGTCGTTGGGTAGAAATCCACGAGCGCGTTCTGCAAAAAGCACCATTTGCATGCACATCTTGTGGTTTTGCAGAAAACTTCATCCGCGTCTACCAAAAGATGCATGTGCATGCTTAAAACGCGTTTTCGCACAAATGCGTGCGCGGGTGCTAAAAAGAGCAGCATCGGCATGCTTAGCACGTCGTTTGGTAGAAATCCGCGTGCGCGTTCTGCCAAAAGCACCATTTGCATGCACATCTTGTGGTTTTGCAGAAAACTTCATCCGCGTCTACCAAAAGATGCATGTGCATGCTTAAAACGCGTTTTCGCACAAATACGTGCGCGGGTGCTAAAAAGAGCAGCATCGGCATGCTTAGCACGTCGTTTGGTAGAAATCCACGTGCGCGTTCTGCAAAAAGCACCATTTGCATGCACATCTTGTGGTTTTGCAGAAAACTTCATCCGCGTCTACCAAAAGATGCATGTGCATGCTTAAAACGCGTTTCCGCACAAATGCGTGCGCGGGTGCTAAAAAGAGCAGCATCGGCATGCTTAGCACGTCGTTTGGTAGAAATCCACGAGCGCGTTCTGCAAAAAGCACCATTTGCATGCACATCTTGTGGTTTTGCAGAAAACTTCATCCGCGTCTACCAAAAGATGCATGTGCATGCTTAAAACGCGTTTTCGCACAAATGCGTGCGCGGGTGCTAAAAAGAGCAGCATCGGCATGCTTAGCACGTCGTTTGGTAGAAATCCACATGCGCGTTCTGCCAAAAGCACCATTTGCATGCACATCTTGTGGTTTTGCAGAAAACTTCATCCGCGTCTACCAAAAGATGCATGTGCATGCTTAAAACGCGTTTTCACACAAATCCGTGCGCGGGTGCTAAAAAGAGCAGCATCGGCATGCTTAGCACGTCGTTTGGTAGAAATCCACGTGCGCGTTCTGCAAAAAGCACCATTTGCATGCACATCTTGTGGTTTTGCAGAAAACTTCATCCACGTCTACCAAAAGATGCATGTGCATGCTTAAAACGCGTTTTCGCACAAATGCGTGCGCGGGTGCTAAAAAGAGCAGCATCGGCATGCTTAGCACGTCGTTGGGTAGAAATCCACGAGCGCGTTCTGCAAAAAGCACCATTTGCATGCACATCTTGTGGTTTTGCAGAAAACTTCATCCGCGTCTACCAAAAGATGCATGTGCATGCTTAAAACGCGTTTTCGCACAAATGCGTGCGCGGGTGCTAAAAAGAGCAGCATCGGCATGCTTAGCACGTCGTTTGGTAGAAATCCGCGTGCGCGTTCTGCCAAAAGCACCATTTGCATGCACATCTTGTGGTTTTGCAGAAAACTTCATCCGCGTCTACCAAAAGATGCATGTGCATGCTTAAAACGCGTTTTCGCACAAATCCGTGCGCGGGTGCTAAAAAGAGCAGCATCGGCATGCTTAGCACGTCGTTTTGTAGAAATCCACGTGCGCGTTCTGCAAAAAGCACCATTTGCATGCACATCTTGTGGTTTTGCAGAAAACTTCATCCGCGTCTACCAAAAGATGCATGTGCATGCTTAAAACGCGTTTCCGCACAAATGCGTGCGCGGGTGCTAAAAAGAGCAGCATCGGCATGCTTAGCACGTCGTTTGGTAGAAATCCACGAGCGCGTTCTGCAAAAAGCACCATTTGCATGCACATCTTGTGGTTTTGCAGAAAACTTCATCCGCGTCTACCAAAAGATGCATGTGCATGCTTAAAACGCGTTTTCGCACAAATGCGTGCGCGGGTGCTAAAAAGAGCAGCATCGGCATGCTTAGCACGTCGTTTGGTAGAAATCCACGTGCGCGTTCTGCCAAAAGCACCATTTGCATGCACATCTTGTGGTTTTGCAGAAAACTTCATCCGCGTCTACCAAAAGATGCATGTGCATGCTTAAAACGCGTTTTCGCACAAATCCGTGCACGGGTGCTAAAAAGAGCAGCATCGGCATGCTTAGCACGTCGTTTGGTAGAAATCTACGTGCGCGTTCTGCCAAAAGCACCATTTGCATGCACATCTTGTGGTTTTGCAGAAAACTTCATCTGCGTCTACCAAAAGATGCATGTGCATGCTTAAAACGCGTTTTCGCACAAATCCGTGCGCGGGTGCTAAAAAGAGCAGCATCGGCATGCTTAGCACGTCGTTTGGTAGAAATCCACGTGCGCGTTCTGCAAAAAGCACCATTTGCATGCACATCTTGTGGTTTTGCAGAAAACTTCATCCGCGTCTACCAAAAGATGCATGTGCATGCTTAAAACGCGTTTTCGCACAAATGCGTGCGCGGGTGCTAAAAAGAGCAGCATCGGCATGCTTAGCACGTTGTTTTTAGAAATCCACGTGCGCGTTCTGCAAAAAGCGGCATTTGCATGCACATCTTGTGGTTTTGCAGAAAACTTCGTCCGCGTCTACCAAAAGATGCATGTGCATGCTTAAAACGCGTTTTCGCACAAATGCGTGCGCGGGTGCTAAAAAGAGCAGCATCGGCATGCTTAGCACGTCGTTTGGTAGAAATCCACGTGCGCGTTCTGCAAAAAGCACCATTTGCATGCACATATTGTGGTTTTGCAGAAAACTTCATCCGCGTCTACCAAAAGATGCATGTGCATGCTTAAAACGCGTTTTCGCACAAATGCGTGCGCGGGTGCTAAAAAGAGCAGCATCGGCATGCTTAGTACGTCGTTTGGTAGAAATCCACCTGCGCGTTCTGCCAAAAGCACCATTTGCATGCACATCTTGTGGTCTTGCAGAAAACTTCATCCGCGTCTACCAAAAGATGCATGTGCATGCTTAAAACGCGTTTCCGCACAAATGCGTGCGCGGGTGCTAAAAAGAGCAGCATCGGCATGCTTAGCACGTCGTTTGGTAGAAATCCACGAGCGCGTTCTGCAAAAAGCACCATTTGCATGCACATCTTGTGGTTTTGCAGAAAACTTCATCCGCGTCTACCAAAAGATGCATGTGCATGCTTAAAACGCGTTTTCGCACAAATGCGTGCGCGGGTGCTAAAAAGAGCAGCATCGGCATGCTTAGCACGTCGTTTGGTAGAAATCCACGTGCGCGTTCTGCCAAAAGCACCATTTGCATGCACATCTTGTGGTTTTGCAGAAAACTTCATCCGCGTCTACCAAAAGATGCATGTGCATGCTTAAAACGCGTTTTCGCACAAATCCGTGCGCGGGTGCTAAAAAGAGCAGCATCGGCATGCTTAGCACGTCGTTTGGTAGAAATCCACGTGCGCGTTCTGCAAAAAGCACCATTTGCATGCACATCTTGTGGTTTTGCAGAAAACTTCATCCGCGTCTACCAAAAGATGCATGTGCATGCTTAAAACGCGTTTTCGCACAAATGCGTGCGCGGGTGCTAAAAAGAGCAGCATCGGCATGCTTAGCACGTCGTTTGGTAGAAATCCACGTGCGCGTTCTGCCAAAAGCACCATTTGCATGCACATCTTGTGGTTTTGCAGAAAACTTCATCCGCGTCTACCAAAAGATGCATGTGCATGCTTAAAACGCGTTTTCGCACAAATCCGTGCGCGGGTGCTAAAAAGAGCAGCATCGGCATGCTTAGCACGTCGTTTGGTAGAAATCCACGTGCGCGTTCTGCAAAAAGCACCATTTGCATGCACATCTTGTGGTTTTGCAGAAAACTTCATCCGCGTCTACCAAAAGATGCATGTGCATGCTTAAAACGCGTTTTCGCACAAATGCGTGCGCGGGTGCTAAAAAGAGCAGCATCGGCATGCTTAGCACGTCGTTTGGTAGAAATCCACGAGCGCGTTCTGCAAAAAGCACCATTTGCATGCACATCTTGTGGTTTTGCAGAAAACTTCATCCGCGTCTACCAAAAGATGCATGTGCATGCTTAAAACGCGTTTTCGCACAAATGCGTGCGCGGGTGCTAAAAAGAGCAGCATCGGCATGCTTAGCACGTCGTTTGGTAGAAATCCGCGTGCGCGTTCTGCCAAAAGCACCATTTGCATGCACATCTTGTGGTTTTGCAGAAAACTTCATCCGCGTCTACCAAAAGATGCATGTGCATGCTTAAAACGCGTTTTCGCACAAATACGTGCGCGGGTGCTAAAAAGAGCAGCATCGGCATGCTTAGCACGTCGTTTGGTAGAAATCCACGTGCGCGTTCTGCAAAAAGCACCATTTGCATGCACATCTTGTGGTTTTGCAGAAAACTTCATCCGCGTCTACCAAAAGATGCATGTGCATGCTTAAAACGCGTTTCCGCACAAATGCGTGCGCGGGTGCTAAAAAGAGCAGCATCGGCATGCTTAGCACGTCGTTTGGTAGAAATCCACGAGCGCGTTCTGCAAAAAGCACCATTTGCATGCACATCTTGTGGTTTTGCAGAAAACTTCATCCGCGTCTACCAAAAGATGCATGTGCATGCTTAAAACGCGTTTTCGCACAAATGCGTGCGCGGGTGCTAAAAGAGCAGCATCGGCATGCTTAGCACGTCGTTTGGTAGAAATCCACGTGCGCGTTCTGCCAAAAGCACCATTTGCATGCACATCTTGTGGTTTTGCAGAAAACTTCATCCGCGTCTACCAAAAGATGCATGTGCATGCTTAAAACGCGTTTTCGCACAAATCCGTGCGCGGGTGCTAAAAAGAGCAGCATCGGCATGCTTAGCACGTCGTTTGGTAGAAATCCACGTGCGCGTTCTGCAAAAAGCACCATTTGCATGCACATCTTGTGGTTTTGCAGAAAACTTCATCCGCGTCTACCAAAAGATGCATGTGCATGCTTAAAACGCGTTTTCGCACAAATGCGTGCGCGGGTGCTAAAAAGAGCAGCATCGGCATGCTTAGCACGTCGTTGGGTAGAAATCCACGAGCGCGTTCTGCAAAAAGCACCATTTGCATGCACATCTTGTGGTTTTGCAGAAAACTTCATCCGCGTCTACCAAAAGATGCATGTGCATGCTTAAAACGCGTTTTCGCACAAATGCGTGCGCGGGTGCTAAAAAGAGCAGCATCGGCATGCTTAGCACGTCGTTTGGTAGAAATCCGCGTGCGCGTTCTGCCAAAAGCACCATTTGCATGCACATCTTGTGGTTTTGCAGAAAACTTCATCCGCGTCTACCAAAAGATGCATGTGCATGCTTAAAACGCGTTTTCGCACAAATACGTGCGCGGGTGCTAAAAAGAGCAGCATCGGCATGCTTAGCACGTCGTTTGGTAGAAATCCACGTGCGCGTTCTGCAAAAAGCACCATTTGCATGCACATCTTGTGGTTTTGCAGAAAACTTCATCCGCGTCTACCAAAAGATGCATGTGCATGCTTAAAACGCGTTTCCGCACAAATGCGTGCGCGGGTGCTAAAAAGAGCAGCATCGGCATGCTTAGCACGTCGTTTGGTAGAAATCCACGAGCGCGTTCTGCAAAAAGCACCATTTGCATGCACATCTTGTGGTTTTGCAGAAAACTTCATCCGCGTCTACCAAAAGATGCATGTGCATGCTTAAAACGCGTTTTCGCACAAATGCGTGCGCGGGTGCTAAAAAGAGCAGCATCGGCATGCTTAGCACGTCGTTTGGTAGAAATCCACATGCGCGTTCTGCCAAAAGCACCATTTGCATGCACATCTTGTGGTTTTGCAGAAAACTTCATCCGCGTCTACCAAAAGATGCATGTGCATGCTTAAAACGCGTTTTCACACAAATCCGTGCGCGGGTGCTAAAAAGAGCAGCATCGGCATGCTTAGCACGTCGTTTGGTAGAAATCCACGTGCGCGTTCTGCAAAAAGCACCATTTGCATGCACATCTTGTGGTTTTGCAGAAAACTTCATCCACGTCTACCAAAAGATGCATGTGCATGCTTAAAACGCGTTTTCGCACAAATGCGTGCGCGGGTGCTAAAAAGAGCAGCATCGGCATGCTTAGCACGTCGTTGGGTAGAAATCCACGAGCGCGTTCTGCAAAAAGCACCATTTGCATGCACATCTTGTGGTTTTGCAGAAAACTTCATCCGCGTCTACCAAAAGATGCATGTGCATGCTTAAAACGCGTTTTCGCACAAATGCGTGCGCGGGTGCTAAAAAGAGCAGCATCGGCATGCTTAGCACGTCGTTTGGTAGAAATCCGCGTGCGCGTTCTGCCAAAAGCACCATTTGCATGCACATCTTGTGGTTTTGCAGAAAACTTCATCCGCGTCTACCAAAAGATGCATGTGCATGCTTAAAACGCGTTTTCGCACAAATCCGTGCGCGGGTGCTAAAAAGAGCAGCATCGGCATGCTTAGCACGTCGTTTTGTAGAAATCCACGTGCGCGTTCTGCAAAAAGCACCATTTGCATGCACATCTTGTGGTTTTGCAGAAAACTTCATCCGCGTCTACCAAAAGATGCATGTGCATGCTTAAAACGCGTTTCCGCACAAATGCGTGCGCGGGTGCTAAAAAGAGCAGCATCGGCATGCTTAGCACGTCGTTTGGTAGAAATCCACGAGCGCGTTCTGCAAAAAGCACCATTTGCATGCACATCTTGTGGTTTTGCAGAAAACTTCATCCGCGTCTACCAAAAGATGCATGTGCATGCTTAAAACGCGTTTTCGCACAAATGCGTGCGCGGGTGCTAAAAAGAGCAGCATCGGCATGCTTAGCACGTCGTTTGGTAGAAATCCACGTGCGCGTTCTGCCAAAAGCACCATTTGCATGCACATCTTGTGGTTTTGCAGAAAACTTCATCCGCGTCTACCAAAAGATGCATGTGCATGCTTAAAACGCGTTTTCGCACAAATCCGTGCGCGGGTGCTAAAAAGAGCAGCATCGGCATGCTTAGCACGTCGTTTGGTAGAAATCCACGTGCGCGTTCTGCAAAAAGCACCATTTGCATGCACATCTTGTGGTTTTGCAGAAAACTTCATCCGCGTCTACCAAAAGATGCATGTGCATGCTTAAAACGCGTTTTCGCACAAATGCGTGCGCGGGTGCTAAAAAGAGCAGCATCGGCATGCTTAGCACGTTGTTTGGTAGAAATCCACGTGCGCGATCTGTCTCGCGTGTGTGCACCATTTGCATGCACATCTTGTGGTTTTGCAGAAAACTTCATCCGCGTCTACCAAAAGATGCATGTGCATGCTTAAAACGCGTTTTCGCACAAATGCGTGCGCGGGTGCTAAAAAGAGCAGCATCGGCATGCTTAGCACGTCGTTTGGTAGAAATCTACGTGCGCGTTCTGCAAAAAGCACCATTTGCATGCACATCTTGTGGTTTTGCAGAAAACTTCATCCGCGTCTACCAAAAGATGCATGTGCATGCTTAAAACGCGTTTTCGCACAAATGCGTGCGCGGGTGCTAAAAAGAGCAGCATCGGCATGCTTAGCACGTCGTTTGGTAGAAATCCGCGTGCGCGTTCTGCCAAAAGCACCATTTGCATGCACATCTTGTGGTTTTGCAGAAAACTTCATCCGCGTCTACCAAAAGATGCATGTGCATGCTTAAAACGCGTTTTCGCACAAATGCGTGCGCGGGTGCTAAAAAGAGCAGCATCGGCATGCTTAGCACGTCGTTTGGTAGAAATCCACGTGCGCGTTCTGCCAAAAGCACCATTTGCATGCACATCTTGTGGTTTTGCAGAAAACTTCATCCGCGTCTACCAAAAGATGCATGTGCATGCTTAAAACGCGTTTTCGCACAAATCCGTGCACGGGTGCTAAAAAGAGCAGCATCGGCATGCTTAGCACGTCGTTTGGTAGAAATCTACGTGCGCGTTCTGCCAAAAGCACCATTTGCATGCACATCTTGTGGTTTTGCAGAAAACTTCATCTGCGTCTACCAAAAGATGCATGTGCATGCTTAAAACGCGTTTTCGCACAAATCCGTGCGCGGGTGCTAAAAAGAGCAGCATCGGCATGCTTAGCACGTCGTTTGGTAGAAATCCACGTGCGCGTTCTGCAAAAAGCACCATTTGCATGCACATCTTGTGGTTTTGCAGAAAACTTCATCCGCGTCTACCAAAAGATGCATGTGCATGCTTAAAACGCGTTTTCGCACAAATGCGTGCGCGGGTGCTAAAAAGAGCAGCATCGGCATGCTTAGCACGTTGTTTTTAGAAATCCACGTGCGCGTTCTGCAAAAAGCGGCATTTGCATGCACATCTTGTGGTTTTGCAGAAAACTTCGTCCGCGTCTACCAAAAGATGCAT